>NW_017670753.1:462222-466249 GCF_001879085.1 Nicotiana attenuata
CAATATATAACCTGTAAAGACAATTGAATACATATTTTTAAAACATGTATTTCAATCTTTAAAATATTAACAAAATTTATTATAATGCACGTACTCACCTGCACCATCCAACGTGCTTGCCGAGACGAATGTCCCGGTGTAGTAAGATTTTAGGTGACTTCCATCCACAATCACAATGGGTCTACAATGGTCAAACCCATTTATAAAGGCATACAAAGATATATACACATACATGAACTCAGTTTTGGGCGATTTTACCATTCTGATGTGCGAACCTGGATATGTCATATCCATTGTATTTAAGTATCCTGGTAATTTTTTGTATGAATCAGCCGGTTCACCTCTCAAAAAATTCATTGCCTTTTCTCTAGCCCGCCACGCCAACATGTAGCTAACATCTACACCTAAATCTGATTTCACATCATCAATAATATCCTTTGGGGTGTATTTCCTCTTATGATTAGTAAGCTTAGGCCTAATCATACCACCTATAAGGCTGCTACTTGCCTGTCGCTGCTCATACACCTTGTCCTTCAGCGGACATGTATGGTTATCAATGAACTCTCTCGCTTTGAATAGTTCTGATTTGTTAATGGTCGAAGCCTTAAACCTCCATTCACAATCTTCTAACATACATAATAATGCATAGCTGCAAAGAATTTATCATTATACGTATGATTAGCATAAATGTTTACCAAAAATGCACTCATATACACATGAATACATTCTGACATCTATATATATAAATTATTATACAACACAAATATATAAAATGGTATACATTTAAATACAATTGAATACAATTATAGTTATATGCATACACTTAAATACAGCTAGTAAACAAAATAGGAAAATAATGAGAGCCACTGTAATAAGTTTATACCAGTAAAATACATACGAATACATGTATTTAAAGACCATAAACAAACAGTTAACCACATCAATGAAGATCAAGTGAAAATCCACAAATATGCATAAACAAATCAACGTATAGCTTACAACTCCAACCAATAATACAATATACAAAAAATTAAAGAATAATTAAATGCACTCAAACCTGACAGCACTCGACCTATCAACCCGGAATTGAAACCTTTGAGATATAGCATAATTCTCCATCACCTCTTTCAATGTAGCCTTATCCTTGTCACACCTCCTTTTTCTTATTACACCCGCGAGGGTGTAAAGGAGTTTTTCCACTTAAAGGACAATTGGAACGGGATTTATTATTAAGGTTTCAGAGTCGCAACTTGGGAGATTAATGGTATCCCAAGTCACCGGTCGAATCCCGAACCGAGGAAATTATGACTCTGTTAACAGTCCGCGAACCAGAAATCCGAGTAATGAATTCTGTTAACCCGGGAGAAGGTATTAGGCATTCCCGGGTTCCGTGATTCTAGCACGGTCGCTCAACTGTCATATTTGGCTTATTTATTTGATTTTAATACATGTTTTAACCTATATGCCTTTAACTTTGAACCGCTTTTATTATTATTGGTTATTTTAAGGGAATTGCAACGTCGTGAAAACACGTCTCGAACCTCGTCACATAAATGTACCCGTGGTTTTCGACATATTTCGACTTCGTTGAGATTTGGATTTGGGTCACATAAATGTGCACCCGTATTTAGGAATGTAAAATTATTTAAAATGCGTGCCTAAAGAGACTATCGCGTTATTATCTTTGGGGAAGGCCGTGAAATTCGCTAAACGGCCCATCCCGAAGTCTAGGTGTTTTGTATAAACAATTATCGAGGGCCCCGCAATTTGTTTGTTTATTTAGCGAGGCTCATCTCGTTTTTATTTAAAAACCAGTCCTAAAGAAACTATGATTTTTCTATTTATTCTTGTCTCTAAAATAAAGAAAAAGAATCCTAATTAATAACAACTATATTCGAGGTCCATGGATTCACGCTATTAAACTGTCAGCCAAGCTTGGGCCTGGAGCACAGCCCGCTTAAATGGACCAAAATCCAGGCACTCAAGAGAGCAAACTAGTCTTAGGCCTGAGCCCAGGTTTACACGGTGTTTAATTAAAGCCAAATTTGGGCCGCCTGAAGTGCGTCGGAGCCCAGTCCATCCGAGATAGGCTGTTAAGCCTTGATCGCCCATTCAAACTGGATTTCAAGTATTCATGGACACTTTCAATTTATTCGTATTTCACCATTTACAGCAGAGGAAAAATGTGATTCACCTATTCAGATTAATGAAACAACTAAACCTTTTGATTTCAACTTAAAGCTCAGATAATTTTTACTTATCTTTTGATGAGCTATTGGATACTATTAAGGTGAAAGAAGACATATATTGAGAATGTTAAATTAATGCTCAAATAATTCAGAGTCTCATACAATTATAACGGTCAGTACACATGAGAATTCAAGGACTCGAAGTGACTTCCTATTTCAATTGCCTTCTACTTTAATAATCGAATTAACAGGAACAAAATTAAACTAGCTAAAACTGAAGGATGATTTCAGCTCAAATTACTACAGTTCGAGAACTCTATACTAATCATACAAACTAAGTTAGCTACAGCTACTTTCATTCCACACTCATCACTCTAACCATTTGACAAACACGAGACCCTTAAGCTGACTGACAGTCAGTTGCAACATATAGTTCAAATTAACTTAAGGCAATCTCAATTAACAGTCCACGTTATTACAACCCAGTCTATTGCTCAAATCAATACCATATTAATCAACTAGCAACAAGTAACAAGTTAAACAACTTAAACTATATCAGATTGCATCCAAGGTGCAGAGATCTGGTAGCAATTTTTATTTCAACTTCAACTTGGAGTTACATGGAAGCGAATCAAGGGAGTGTACCTGGAGATCGAAATATAAGTAGAAGAAGAAGAAATCAGCCACAACAATGCAACAGTAGACCAAGAGATGATCAAACACCAACAATACACAGCTCAGAAAGTTAAAACACAGCCCATAAAATCGTTTGAAATCAGCCGAAAATGATAGATCAACTCGAATCAGTTCCAAACAGACCAAATGACCTTGAAAACTACCCAGGATGCACTCAGCAACTTCAGTAAATCTCAAACTCAATCAAAACCTAGCTTAATTGGACCTAAAACCATTCGAAATCCATTCCTATATCTCTGAAACCTCAAACACCAGACTTTGAACTAGGAAAACTTGAAATTAGACTGAAAGTCCCAATGGAGCAGTAACTGGATTTTGATTTTTCTATTAGATTTTCTCTTGTTTTTTGTTTTTTGGAACTTGGATTTTAAATTCTGGATCTGAAAATTAGCAGATGCTTTTTGGGGAATGTTTTGTGGCTGCCAAAAAACTCCTTCAACAAGGAATATCTGCTTCCTTTTATAGGAAAAAGTGAGGGCAGCCCTCAGATTTTCAGTTTTCTTTTTAGTCCCTCTTTTATTCTTTACTTAGCCCTCTACTTATTAACTTGTTCCTCAAGTTAGTGCACTATGTTTCTTGTAATTACAACTAAAGCCCTAGTCTAGAAGGTCCTAGAAGACTCTAATATTAACTACCATGTTCTACTCAATTCCAAATGTCTAAACTATCCTTGAACTTACACCTAAACTACAGCTATAACCAAACAATTTCCAAAGCTCTGAACTAATGAAGAGTAATCCCGACTTAAACTATTATTGAATTTATCAATTGAACCAATAACCAAATTAAACTATTCTGCTAATTACACGACTAGTTAAACTGAAAATGAACTAACTGGTAATTATCCTAAATTAAAGGAATACCAGAACTTGATTCAAACAAACTTAATAAAACCAACTAACAGATTATCACATGCTTAACTAAAATTAAACTAAAATCAGGAGTTGGAACAAATTACAATCAAACAAACAACTAGAATTAATCAAAACAACTCAGAACACAAGATTAAACAGTATTGACAAAATTAAAACACACATTAGACTGGAAATTGACCATAGTGAGAACAGAAGCAATAGAAGACAATTAAACGAAGAAAAGAAAAGAAAATTGAAACTCACTGGCACAACTCAAAATTCGGCTGC
>NW_017670754.1:0-61748 GCF_001879085.1 Nicotiana attenuata
CTCACAAACAATTAGCTCAAAAATCCTAATCTACAAAGAAAATCAAAGAGAAATAAAAAGACATGGGTTGCCTCCCAAGAAGCGCCTGATTTAACGTCGCGGCACGACGCATGTTACCATCATATCACTTCAATTGAATGTGTGCCACCACGTGGCTGTCATCAAACTTTCCCAAATAATGCTTGACACGATGCCTATTGAGCCGGAATACTTCACCATTCTTGTTCTTGAGATCAAGAGCACCAAAAGGAGTCACACATACCACTTCAAATGGCCCACTCCACTTTGACTTGAGCTTTCCCAGAAATAACCTCAACCGGGAGTTGAAAAGAAGAACCATATCACCAACCTTGAATTCCTTTCCCCGAGCATATTTGTCGTGAAGGTCTTCGTCTTGTCCTTATATAAGGACGAGCTAGAGTAGGCATGAAATCTAAACTCATCAAGCTCATTTAGTTGCTCAACCCGGAGATTTGCCGCAACATCCCATTCCAAGTTCAACTTTCTCAACGCCCACATAGCCTTGTGCTCCAATTCCACCGGAAGATGGCAAGCTTTACCAAACACCAGCCGATACGGAGACATACCGATTGGGGTCTTGTAAGCCGTCCGATAGGCCCAAAGAGCATCATCCAATTTCTTTGACCAATCGGTCCTATTAGCATTTACCGTCTTGGACAAGATACTCTTTATTTCTCGGTTGGACACTTCCACTTGACCACTGGCTTGAGGATGATAGGGGGTGGTCACTTTGTGATTTACTCCATACTTAGCAAGCAATGAATCAAAAGCCTTATTGTAAAAGTGAGATCCCCCATCACTCATGATAGCACGAGGGGTACCAAACCTTGTGAAGATACTCTTTTTCAAGAATGCTACAACACTTCGGGCTTCTTTGTTGGGTAAATCTACGGCTTCCACCCACTTTGAGACATAGTCCACCACCACGAGAATATAAGTGTTCCCACAAGAGCTCACGAACGGGCCCATGAAATCGATGCCCCAAACATCAAAAATATCCACCTCGAGAATCGTATTGAGAGGCATCTCATCCCTTTTTGAAATTCTGCCGGCCCTTTGGCATGCATCACATCTCTTGACCAAGTCACTAGCATCTTTAAACAAAGTCGGCCAATAGAAATTGCAACTCAAGATCTTTGAAGCCGTCCTCACCCCTCCATGATGGCCACCATAGGGGGAGGAGTGACAAGCCTCCAATATGCTCAATTGTTCACCTTCCGGGACACATCATCTAATCACACCATCCGTGCAAATTTTGAACAAGTACGGATCATCCCAATAAAAATCCAAACTATCCCGTTTGAGTTTCTTCTTTTGGTTGGAAGAGAGCTCACACGGGACAATTCCGGTCACAATGAAGTTGGTGATGTCCGCGAACCATGGCAAGTCACACGTTGACACAGCAAGAAGTTGCTCGTCGGGGAATGCATCATTTATCTCAAGACCGTTACATGGCCTCCCTTCTTCCTCTAACCGGGACAAATGGTCCGCTACTTGGTTCTCGCTTCCCTTCCGGTCCACTATTTCTAAGTCCAATTCTTGAAGGAGTAACACCCACCTCATCAATCTTGCTTTGGAATCCTTTTTGTCATCAAATATCTAAGGGCGGCATGGTCCGTGTGCACAATCACCTTGGCCCCCATAAGATAGGGCCGAATTTTCTCCATGGCAAATACAATGGCCAATAACTCCTTCTCCGTCACCGTGTAATTCCGTTGAGCTTCATTCATAGTCTTACTTGCATAATACACGGGATGGAACATTTTGTTAACCCTTTGACCCAACACCGCCCCCACTGCAACATCACTAGCATCACACATTAGTTCAAAGGGCAAACTCCAATTAGGTGCAGTTATGATAGGGGTAGTGGTCAACTTGCGTTTTATGAGTTCAAAGGCCTCCATACACTTTTTCTCAAAAATAAACTTGGCATCTTTCTCTAGTAGCTTGCACAATGGATTCATAACCTTCGAGAAGTCTTTAATAAACCGCTGGTAGAACCCGGCGTGTCCAAGAAAATTCCTCACCCCTTTGACAGAAGTAGGGGGAGGGAGCCTCGAAATCACCTCAATTTTTGCCTTATCAACCTTAATCCCATGTTTTGAAATCTTGTGGCCCAACACTATACCTTCTTCAACCATAAAATGGCATTTTTCCCAATTGAGAACGAGGTTAGTTTCTTCACAACAAGCCAAGACTTTATCCAAATTCACCAAGCATGCATCAAAAGAGTCACCAACCACACTAAAGTTGTCCATAGAGACCTCCAATATGTCCTCCACCATATCGGTGAAAATAGACATCATGCAACTTTGGAAGGTCGCCGGAGCATTGCACAATCCGAATAGCATCCGGAAGAAAGCAAAATGTTCCATAGGGGCATGTTAAAGTAGTCTTCTCTTGGTCCTCCGAGGCAATTAAAATTTGATTATAGCCCGAATACCCATCCAAGAAACAATAGAATGCTCTCCCCGCGAGACGATCGAGCATTTGGTCGAGGAATGTCAAGGGAAAATGATCCTTGCGGGTCACCTTGTTGAGTTTCCGGTAGTCCATGCAAACTCTCCACCCGGTAATGGTTCGAGTGGGAATAAGCTCATTGTTGTCATTGGGCACCACCGTCATCCCTCCTTTCTTTGGCACACATTGGACCGGAGAAGTCCACGAACTGTCAGAGATTGGATAAACCACACCGGCGTCAAGCCACTTGATAACCTCTTTCTTTACCACTTCTTGCATCGCCTCATTGAGTCTTCTTTGATGTTCAAGGGACGGCCTTGCATCCTCCTCCAAGATGATCATATGCATGCAAAATGCGGGGCTTATTCCCCTATGTCCGCCAGAGTCCATCGTATTGCCCTTTTTCGCCTTTGAAGCACCTCCAAAGTGGCCTCCACCTGCAAGTTAGTAAGGCAAGAAGAAAGAATAACTGGAGGAGTTGAATTAGAGCCCAAAAATTCATACCTAAGGTGTGGAGAAAGTGGCTTCAACTCCAACACCGGTGGCTCCTCAATGGATGGCTTAGTTGGTGGTGTTTTGCGGTTTTCAAGATCCAAAGATAACTTCCTAGGCTCATATGAATATGAACCCATACCATGCAATGCATTCACACACTCCACTCTGCTAGCATCATCTTCTACATCCATGCCAAGAAGTACGGCCTCAAGAGGACCTTCAACATTTATCATGGAACTTGTGTCATCCACTATCACAGATGTGACAATGTCCACAAGTGAACACACTTTCGTGCTATTGGGTTGCCTCATTGATTTGCAAACATGAAATACCACCTTCTCATCTCCCACTCGCAATGTCAATTCACCTGCTTCAAGATCAACCAAAGCCTTTCCCGTAGCTAGGAAAAGTCTCCCAAGAATAATCGGCACTTCAAATCACAATCCAATATGACAAAGTCGGCCGGCAATATGAATTTGTCCACCCGGACAAGAACGTCGTCAATTATACCCAAAGGCCGCTTCATCGACTGGTCCGCCATTTGAAGTCTCATCGAGGTTGGCCTAGGTTGCCCAATTCCCAAAGTCTTAAAGATTGAATATGGCATCAAATTAATGCTAGCCCCCAAGTCACAAAGGGCCTTAGCAGACTCCGCACTCCCGATAGTGCAAGGAATAGTAAAAGTTCCTGGGTCTTCAAGTTTCGGGGCCATAGAATGCACTATCGCACTAACTTGGTGCGTCATCTTTATTGTTTCACAATACATGGAATGCTTCTTTGTGACCAAATCCTTCATGAACTTTGCATAGCCCGGCCTTTTTTCAAGTGCCTCCACCAAAGGCACGTTGATTGTAAGGCTTTTCATCATGTCTATGAATCTCTTGAACTGATTGTCATTCTTTTGCTTTGCTAACCGCTGAGGATAAGGTAGAGGTGGTCTAGGCAAGGGTGCCTTGGCTTTTGGCACCACCGGCTCCGGAATATCAATTATGTGCTCCCTAGACGGGTTCACAGCCTCTTGAGTTTCCACCTCAGCCTCATCAATATCTATTCTCACTTCCTTATTCACATTTGTCTCAACCACATCTTCAACAATCAAAGGATCCACATCTTCTTGGACCTCAACATCATCATTCACCACTCGATTTTCATTTGAGGCTTGCACATCACCGCCTCTTCCGCTTCTCGTTGTGACTGCCATCACATGATTATTACCTCCCTTTGGGTTCACTACTGTATCACTTGGTAGTGCTCCCTTAGGTCGGGTATTCAACGCTTGAGAAATTTGCCCTATTTGCACTTCTAAGTTCCGGATAGATGTGTTGTGTGAAGCCAATTGTGCATCCGAGTCTTGGTTCTTTTTCATCATCTGCTCGAGCATCATTTCTATCCGTCCCATATCACTTCCGGAAGAACTAGACCCTTGAGATCGAAAGGGGGGTGGATTGTTTGGTTGTTGGAACATGGGGGGCTTTTGAAAGCCTTGCCCCCTACCACCATTATTCCACCCTCCTTGATTGTTATTGATGTTGCTCCAATTATTTTTGTTCCCGTTCCAATTGCCTTGATTGTTACCTTGATTACCCCAATTATTATTCTGATTGTTGTTGTTCCAATTGTTACAGCCTTGTTGTTGGTTATTGTTATTCCAATTACCGCCGCCTTGTTGATTACCCTAATTGCTTTGGGGACGCCATTGTTGATTTCCTTGATTTCCTCTATTTCCTTGGTAGTTATTGACATATTGGCATTCCTCACTTTGATCATCATAGCACTCATTCGAATAACCACCACCACCATTGTTGTTGTCAAATTGCTCACCATTACCTTGAGGTTGTTGTTGCCTTCTTTGCCTCCTTTTCAACATAGAGACACTCTCCATTGCATCGACTTGGCGCGGGTTTTGGACTTGTTGAAATTGCGCCTTCGCCAATTGATTCATAGTTGTTGTAAGTTCGGCAATAGCTTGGCCATGATCGTTCAACTCCTTGTGCAAATGGATGACCGTGGGGTCAACTTGGGGCACATTCGCTCGGCTTTGCCATGCCGAAGACGTGTCGGCCATTTCATCAAGTACATCACATGCCTCTTGGTAAGAAAGTTTCATAAAGTTCCCTCCGGCCAATTGGTTCACAATGCACTGGTTCGTGGTGTTGATGCCCCAATAAAAGGTTTGTTGTATCATCGCCTCGGTCATGTCGTTATTAGGGCACTCCTTCACTATTGTTCTATATCTTTCCCAAATTTCGTGCAAAGGTTCCGTTGGCATTTTTTTGAAAGCTAGAATCTCATCCCGAAGAGCCGCCATATGACTTGGAGAAAAGAACTTAGCAATAAATTTGTCCGCCAATTCATCCCATGTGTGGATAGAGTGATTTGGAAGTCTTTCTAACCAGTCCAACGCTTTACCCCGAAGATAAAACAGGAAAAGCCTCAATCGCAACGCATCCTCTGACACGTTTGTTTGTTTTCTGCCCCAGCATATATCTACGAACCCCTTCAAGTGCTTGTATGCATTTTGATCGGAGGCGCCCGTAAAATACCCTCTTTGCTCGAGCAAGGTCAACATGACATTTGTGATTCGAAAGTTCCCCGCCCGGATTCGGGGAGGAACAATGGCACTCGCGTACCCTTGATTTGGTAGAACTCATGGGACTGCTCTTGGCGGTGGCAGAGGAGGGTCTGGAATAGGATTGTTGTCATTTGCGTTGGCCTGATGGCCTCTACGTGGAAAATTGAGGTGGTTGAACCTCTTCGGGCTCAAGATCATCTACCTCCTCCCCCGCATTCACATTGCCAAGAGGGTCGTTTGCATTAAGAGCCATAGTACCTAAATGATCGACACAAACAAAATTAGTAAACAAGAAGGAAAGAAAAGCAAAACATAAAACGAGCTAAACATATAGTCAACACCGTAAGCTCCCCGGCAACGGCGCCAAAAAAGTTGATCGCTACCGACTCAACACTACACTAAGGTAGGAAGAGCGGGTTGCAACAACTTTTACCCGAATAGTGGTTTGGGATCGAATTTCCACAGGGATCTAGTAATGGAGTTGTATTGTCTATTTAGTCTAGAATTGCAGTTGTGCTTCTAATGTCACTTCTAACATCTTCGGTTTTTGATTTATATATGTACTATTATAAGACTAATGTTTGAAACTAAATTATGCTACGGAGATATTGCTAAGTTGTAATTAATATAGAGAAAGGCACTAGGGTCGTGGCATTGCCTATGTGGCTAACTAACGGGTAGATGCTACTAAGGGTAAATTGACATATTTGGGGCTTATGCTATAACCGTTGCTCAATTGTACCCACTCTCACACCTCTCGGTAGAGAGAGTGATTTTGCCCAATTGACTCTCTCGAGACCAATTGGGTAGGCCAATTAGACCAAGCAACTAGGGTTCAAGTAGGGGTAATTACTCTCTCGAGGTTTAACCCATTAATTGGGACTACCAATTCTCATGGGTCCATCCCAATTCCTTGTTGGGTCAATTTTGGGGTCATAGACTCTCTTTCTCAAGAAGAGTTAAACCCACCAAGCTAGAAGCAGTGTTTGCAACCACCCATCCTTAATTAAAACCTAAAATTAACCCAAATAGCAAACACCCAATATCAATCTATCCTTATATGGCAACACTCATCAATTACCCACACTAGGGTTGAGCCACAACCCTAGCTAGTGAGTTTAGCTACTCATGCTAGATGCAAAAATTGAAGAAATAGATGAAGAAGCAAACATATTAATTGATTACTAAGAAGAAATACAATATTGAAGGTCAAAAATGCCAAAAATGGCTAAACCCAGTGTTCTCACGAGCTCAGCAGCTTCAGAAAAACAAAACTTAACCTAAAAATGGGAAAAGGATCTATTTATAGTAGCTGGAAAAACTGGACAAAAATACCCCTGCGGGGTCAGCGCGGCCGCGGGAGCTCTTGAACTCTTGAAATTTAACTCTCTGAAGTTGAGGGACGCGGACCGCGCTAAAGTGTAGCGCGGCCGCAGGAGCTCTGGCGCGGACCGCGTAAGTGTGACCGCGGCCGCGTGGCTTGCTCTGGTCCCAACTGGCATCTCTCTAAATCTCTTCACCCGGGTCGCATGAAAAAGTGGCGCGGCCGCGTGAGCTGAACGCGAGCCGCATAAATCCAACCGCGGCCGTGTTGTGAGAGCCCTGAATATGCACTTCTCTGAATCTCCTAGTGCGGTCGCGTGCACTTTTGTGCGGTCCGCACTAGGCTCTGTTTTCCATCACTTTACTCGGCCTTTGATACTTGAGCAGGTTTCACTCCGTTTTGAGTCGATCTTTGACATTTCAGTCACTTTATCGCTCAAACCTGCAATCAAGCACATCCTGTGAGCATTTTGGGATTATTTCATATCAAATTATACTCAAAGCATAGGCAAGTAGGGGCATAAAACACGTTAAAATCCTACTTATCAATGAGCAGGGAAAAAGGATTCAAATGGTTAGAGCAAGCTGGTATTATTTTCAGCGTCACCTGAGATCGGTGTCTTGTGTAAGAGGCTTTGCATACTAGTTGCAGATTCTTGATTTGTTTTACGGCATCTGTGCAGCCAGTGGTATGGATGTGCAGATTGTTACCTGGTGTGGAAGGTCGTGGTGGCGTACCCCACAGGAAGAATGTATAAGTATGGCATGTAGTCACTTGATTTATTAAAGATTGAAACCAAGTATGAAGATTGTGGTAATATAGCCAATTCGAGAATCCATGCCGGGAGGGCGCTCGGTTGATTTGGTTGTGGACTATGGGAGTTTGTTCCGGTTATGATGGTTGTTATGGTATGTTGAATCCTTGAAATG
The DNA here is from genome assembly GCF_001879085.1 of Nicotiana attenuata. Classification (NCBI taxonomy): domain Eukaryota; kingdom Viridiplantae; phylum Streptophyta; class Magnoliopsida; order Solanales; family Solanaceae; genus Nicotiana; species Nicotiana attenuata. The sequence goes on from NW_017670754.1 coordinate 7,802, forward strand.
TTATTATGGATCCTTAAAAGGCTATTAGCCTAGTACTGTGCGATCAGAATCGGTTTGAGGTCTGTGGATGGATTTAAATGTGAATATGGGCTCTAGGTCAGGCCGGATGTGTTCATTTCAGCATAGCGCTCCTTATGGAGGAGTATTCGGACGTTGGATGCTATTTCATCGGTTGCTATTTCATGTAATACTATATTGTGCTGTGTGAGTTGTGAAACGGCTTGATAAATTCCTTATGTGTTTAGGTTCCGCGTAGCAATGGTATTATGTGTGCAGGATAGTCTCAAGATTCAGATCATATATCGCACCTTAGTTGTGCTTGAGTTTTGTAGCGTATGGCACTATCTGTCTCCCCAGGGATGGTATTATGCACTAAGCGTGCTTGTGGCCGATATTCGGGTATGTTGTTTGGATCGGGTTGCACGCCGCAACAATGTGATGTTGAGAACAGTCCCCTATATCTATTTCTGTGTGTTTTGTTTCTCATTTTCTGAGGAAGGTTCATGACACCTTTTCGGTCGTCTAATTAGTTGCGTGGGTTAAGTAGTCCTTTCCAGAGTTCGTTTTCCCTATGTATCACATTCGAGTTGTAGCTTATTGGCACGTTGTAGCATCATATGAGAATTTTTGTAATATCTGAGGTGGCTTATTGCCTGCACAGCTTATATTGGGTGAGACGAGATTATTGGATCTAGGATCAGTGCGATCGGATTATATGAAGTATATTGAAGAGCAAATACCATTATTTGGTACATAATAGGGTGACGATTCTAGTCAAGAGGGAAGATTCAATGAATTGTTGACTCGGCAATTGGTTATGAATTTCTACACGTCTCTTCTGTCGTGGCGGTATTGCAAGAGTTGGAACAAGACTTATATATATGTCATGAGTTGCATTTGAGCATCAGATTTCGGGAATGTCGGCTATTATGATCAGAAAATGTTATCATGGCCCTGTGAGTGATGTGGTGCTTGGTGTGAATTCCGCAAAGGTGTGCATTTATGTTCTGATACATCGTGTAGTGATTGATACGGTGTTCATATGATGGAAACAGGCCTGGCAGAGAATTCTGGATGTTGGAATTGGACTTTAAAGCTTATTCGCCTGAATAAAAGAGAATATCTTCAGATTTTCTCAAGCTAATGTGATCAACTGAGTTGTGGTAGCACGGGTAGGTGTTAAACAGTGATTTCGGACAACTCCAGCGCATTTCTTAGAACGTTCGAGGACAAACGTATGTTTAAGTGGGAGAGAATGTAACGACCTGACCGGCCGTTTTGAGCTCTAGCGCGTCATTCGGCAGTTTGAGGCCGCGAGCAGCTTCACTTCAGGTATTATGACTTGTACACGTGGTCGGAATTGGAATTTCGGAAGTTCTGAGTTGATTTGGAAAGAGAATTCTCATTTCGGAAGCTTTAAGTTGGAAGAACTGACTAAGGTTGGATTTTTGAGTAAACAACCTCAAAATCGCGATTTGAAGGTTCTAGCAGGTTTGTATGATAATTTTGGAGTTGGCCATATGTTCGTATCGGGTTTTGGATGGCCCGGGAGCGTTTCGATATCTATTGTGGAAGTTGGCATTTTGGAAGAAATTCATAAATTTGGGTTGAAGTGCATTTCAATGTTATCGACATCCTTTTGGGATTCTGAGATTGGGAATAGCTCCGTATGGTGATTCTGGTACTGGGAGCGCATCTATATGTGGATTTGGAGGTTCGTAGGTCATTTCGGAGTCGTTTATCAAAAGTTAGAAATTTGAAAGTTTTTGAGAAGTTTGACCGGGAGTGGACTTTTTGATACCGGGGTCGGATACCGATTCCAGGAGTTGGAGTAGGTCCGTAATAAGAATTATGACTTGTGTGCAAAATTTGAGGTCAATCGGACGCGATTTGATAGGTTTCGCCATCGAATGTAGAAGTTTGAAGTTATAAAGTTCATTAAGTTCGAATCGGGGTGTGATTCATCATTTTGGTGTTGTTTGCTGTGATTTGAGTCCTCGAGCAGGTCCGTGTTATGTTGTGGGACTGGGTTGTATGATTGGATGGTGTCCCGGGGGTCCTCGGGTGTGTTTCGAGATGGTGCCGGATCATTTCGGGCAGTTTTGGATTGCTGTTGCTGGTATCTGGTTTCCTCCATCGTGAACGAGAAGGGTGTCCCGCGTTCGCGAAGAGGAAAGTTTGAGACTGCTATGTTTTGGCCTACGCGAACGCGACGAGGAGGTCGCGAACACGAAGGGATTTCCTGAGGGACCTACACGAACACGAAGGACCAATCGCGAATGCGTAGAAGGAAAGGGGGAGCTGGGCTGGAGTCATTTAGCCTTCGCGAATGCGGAGCTCCCACCGTAAACGCGAAGCAGTGGAGCCTGGAGTCTTCATGAACGCAAGGCTTTGATCGTGAACATGAAGAGGAAAAATTGAAGGCAGTGCAAGATTTTAAAATCGGGGTTTTGGCTCATTTTCACTTCATTTCTTCCATGGGAGGCGATTTTGGAGCAATTTTGGAGTGTCATTTCCAGCATCATCTATTTTGTAAGTGAATTCTTCTCATTGTGAGTTAAATACATGGTCAATATATGGATTTAGACATGAAAATTTATAGAAATCGTGGGATTTGGAAGAAAACCTAGAAATTTGTATTCTTGGATTTTGACCACGATTTTGGACATGGAATTGAGAATAAATGATATATTTGAGTTCGTGAGGTTATGACTAAAGTTTATTTTTGAAAATTTTCGGAATCCGGTCACGTGGGCCCGAGGGTAATTTTATCAACTTTTCAAGCGGAGTATGAAATTGTTGTGAATAGGATTATAATAAGTATTTGAGTAAGTATTAATGGGTTTGCATAATTATTGACTAGTTTTTGAGCGTTGGGCATCGGTTTGAGTCGTCGGAAGGGCTTGGGAGCCGGTTATGGAACTTCGGAGCGAGGTAAGTCTCTTTGCTAACCTTGTAAGAGGGAATTAACCCCATAGGTAAACTAAATTATTATGTGCTTCTATTTGTGGGGGCTACGTATGCTCGAGGTTATGAGAGTCCGTACGTAGCTACTAGCTATGCCTATGTCCGGGTAGTTTTAGGCTTATATCATCTCTTGTTGATATTGATATTAATTTATGTTTATTGTTGTCTTGAGAAGAAGCGAGATTTAGTTAGCTTGTTAAATGTTTTGAGGCGAGTTGAAATTGAGGAAAAACTGGGAACTAAAAGTTTTCATTTGAAATCTGTAATTTAAAAAGAATTGAGGAATACGTTAATAACTTAAGAAATCTATGACTAACCGCGTCACATGTATGTTTCGCGAGCGGGGAAAATTTCCTTAAAAGCTTTACGTTGAATTTTCTTTATTTTGAAAGGAATCAAGAAAAGGGTTTGATTTAATAATAAATTATATTTTGACCGCGTCGCACGTACGATTCGCGAGCGGGGTATATATATATATATATATAATATATAATATATATATATATATATATATATATATATATATATATATATATTATTCTCATGGAATCGTGCGTAACATTTGGCTAGTAGCTAGTGTATCTGAGGGTTTTTTCCTGATTTGAATTATGACAACCTCTTGATGATATCCACTATATCTTTATATATGTGCTCTGATTACGGAGGGAACCTGCTAGTTGAGAGCTTGAGTAAAATTGTAAAGAGGCGAATTGTACCACGTATTTTCTACATGTTTATTTCATATATTTACTCTGTTTCATATCTATTCACTTTTTTACTATATCTGATATTGTTGGACCACTAGTAAGTATCGAAGTCGACCTCTTGTCACTACTTCTTCGAGGTTAGATTGGATACTTACTGGGTACGTGTTGTTTTTGCACTCATAATACACTTGCTGTGCATTTTTGTTGCACAGGCACATGTATTTTCTAGTGACCAGTGGGCGCAGTGGCATGGTTGATACGGAGACTTAGGTGAGCTGCATCTTTCGAGATGACCCGCATTCAGCAGTCTCATTTAGAGTATTGTATTTTCTTTCCTGTCCAATTTTTACATACCCTAAACACGATTTATGGAATTATAGGTATATTTACAGTACAATCTCGTGCCCCTTTCTTTTTCTTTGATCTTTGATCTCCCTCAATTCCTTCTTCGATTCTTCCTCTCTTACAGTTGAATCTTGTCTAATTAAATGCCGCCGGCGATCGGAACCCTAGTTCTACAAACTAAAGACGATAGACATAGTTTTTCTGTATTTTTTTCGTATATTCTTCCTATAATCTACAAACTGAAGACGATAGACATATTTCCACAAGTTTAGATCCCAATCAGAAAATTTGCTTCTCAGAATCAGTAGCCGAGGTGCGTAAAAATTGTGAAAACCCATTTGCTATTCATGATTTTTCGTCTTCTTGTAGGAGTTTGAATTTTGTATTACAGCTTGCACTAAGTAGAACCAGAGAAACTGCCTTCAACAGATATTCATAGAGCTTGCATTTTTTTATCGTGTATGAACGAAATCTCGTCGGTTGTCTCTTTCATATTAAACAGCCATTGTTGTAATTTAGAGTGTCAAGGATTATTGTTTTTCTTTCTTGGTATTTTTCTCTACTTTGAAGGATTATTTTTCAAAATTATATTGGTTTTCATTTCTGGGTGTTTTTTTTCTCTTCTTTTAAAAGTGATCTCAAGAGATATAAAAGGGATTTTTGGCTTTTATGGGTAATTTGCAGAAGATATTGATTCTCATTTCCGGGGTTTTCTTTCTCTCCATATTCTCTTGGTTCCGTGGGTGTTTGTGTATTTTGCAGGTATCACTTTTGGGAGTTGCACGCGCACAAGCAGTAGTGTAGCAGCTATACGCCGGGTTCTACAACATCGGGACTATACCAAGTCGAGAGTTCCAGGTTCTATTCGCGGGAATCGGTACCTCCCGCCTCTTGTTTCTCTGTCCCCTGTGTTAATTACTTTGTTGCCGTAGTATTTCGTACTAGTCTAGTCAGTCTAGTGGGCTTGTAGTTACTATTGCTCCTTTTGTTGTTCTGTGTGGTGTTTTTTCTCCTTTTTCATTTTTAGACCTTTGTAGGTATAGAGACTGTAGTTTGTAATGGCAGAGTAAAGGCATGTCCTCAGGGAGGTGGGGTGGTGGGGAGGGGGGTAGGGCAAAGGTCAGGGGGTGGGACGGGGCCCAAAGGGGGTAAAGGGAACAAGGTAGCCTGTAGGTTGAGAACTGGATTGTGGAATATAGGGACGTTGACGGGTAAGTCTATAGAGCTGGCGAAGATTCACCAGAAGAGGAGGATCGATATAACGTGTGTACAGGAGACTAGGTGGGTAGGATCGAAGGCGAGGAATGTAGATGGGTACAAATTGTGGTTCTCCGGAGTCGTGAAGGGCAAGAACGGAGTGGACATTTTGGTGGATATGGTGCTTAGGGAGTCGATGGTAGAGGTTAGATAGGTGAATGACAGATTGATGGTGATTAAGGTAGTAGTTGGAGGGAGCACTCTGAATGTCATTAGCGCTTATGCGCCGCAAACGGGCTTGGACGAGGAGGTTAAAAGGCGCTTCTGGGAGGCGCTGAATGAGGTGGTGCTGGGTATTCTGCCTACAGAGAAGCTATTCATAGGAGGGGATGTCAATGGTCATATTGGGTCGTCTGCTGGTGGCTATGGTGAGGTACACAGTGGCTTCGTCTTTGGTGATAGGAACGGGGGTGGTACCTCACTATTGGATTTTGCTAGAACTTTTGAGTTGGTGATCGTGAACTCTATGTTTCCGAAGAGGGAGGAATATTTGGTTGCTTTCCGAAGTATGGTGGCTAAGACTCAAATTGACTATCTCTTCCTCAGGAGGTGTGATAGGGGGGTTGTGCGAGGATTGCAAGGTGATCCCGAGTGAGAACCTCGCAACTCAACAAAGGCTCCTGGTGATGGACGTCGGTATCTTGATGAAGAGGAAGAAGAGGTTTATACGGGGTCAGCCAAGGATCAGGTGGGGAGCTTTGTCTAAGGATAATGCGCAGGAGTTGGAGGGGTGGCTGACGAATATGGGTACCTGGAAGAGTGGTGGGGATGCTAGCGCTATATGGACGGCGGCGGCGGACTGTATAACGGAGGCAGCAAGAGAGGTGTTGGGACTTTCGAAAGGTTACTATGGCGGGCACCGAGGCGACTGGTGGTGGAATGACGTGGTCCAAGGTAAAGTGGAAGCTAACAAAGCGGCTTACATTAAGTTAGTAGAGAGCACCGACAAGGATCAGAAGAGAGCGAACAGAGAAAGATATAAGGAGGCTAGGAAGGAGGTGAAATCAGAGGTCACAGAGGCTAAGACTACTGCTTTTGGTCGGCTTTATGAGGAACTTGGGGGCAAAGGTGGGGACAAGAAGTTATTTCGGTTGGCCAAAGCGAGAGAGAAGAAGGCTCGCGACCTGGATCAAGTGAGGTGCATCAAAGACGAGGACGGTCGAGTATTGATGGAAGAGACCCAGATTAGGCATAGATGGCAGTCGTACTTTCAAGCTCCGTTTTCCTCATTAGTGTTTCTATTTGCCTTAATTATTGGCTTTAAACGTGATCGGGTTGGTTGGCTCGGGTTCGGAAAGGTTTTTTTAGAAGGTTTGAGACACTTAGTCTGTTTTAAGAAGGCTTAAGTTGTAAAGGACAACCGGATGTTGACTTATGCGTTAGAGGGCTCAGATGTGAGTTCCGATGGTTCGAATAGCTCCGTTAGGTGATTGGGACTTAGGAACGTGAGCGGAATGTGTTTTAGAGGTCCGGAGTAGATTTAGGCTTGAATTGGCGAAATTGGAATTTTGGCATTTTCCGGTTGATAGGTGAGATTTTGATATAGGGGTCGGAATGGAATTCCGGAAACTGGAGTAGGTCTGTTGTGTCATTTGTGACGTGTGTGCAAAATATCAGGTCATTCGGATGAGGTTTGATAGACTTTTTGATCGAATTCAGAATTAGGATGTTTTGGAAATTCTTAGGCTTGAATCCGAGGGTGATTCGATGTTTTGATGTTGTTTTGAGCGTTCCGAAGGCTGGAACAAGTTTGAATGATGTTTTAGGATTGGTTGGCATGTTTGGTTGAGATCCCGAGGGGCCTCGGCTGAGTTTCGGGGTGGTTTCGGACAATTTCTAAGCTATTTTTAGCTGCTGGTTTTTGGCTACAACAGTGTTGTACGCGATCGCGGGGAATTGGACGCGATCGCGATGAGTAAAATGCGAAAAAAATGTCAGCGCTTCGCGATCGCATAGAGTAAATATTCTGCTGTACTGATCCAACTTTGGAAGCTTATATCTCACACTCTATAAGGAATTTGGAGATGATCCAAAAATAAAAGTTGTAGCCCTTTGTGTCTAGTTTTTAGAAATGTAAAGTAATTAGAAATTTTAGTTGTGTACAAAAAGTTATGGTGGTTACACTATAGGCTGTCCGAGAAGGGTTTAGAAATCTCTTATGCACAGGGATGACTTTGGAAGCTTGTATCTCGCAATATATAAAGAGTCAGGAAATGAGCAACATATGAAATTATAGCACTTGGTGTCTTTTTAGAACATCAAACCATTTGTCATTTAGAGTTGTGTGCAAAAAGTTATGACCATTACACTCGAGGCTGTCCGAAAGAGCTGGGAACTTGTTCTTCGCGATCGTGAAGCATTGTCCGCGATCGCGAAGGGAAAATTTTAAGCTGAGAAAAGTTGTTCTTCGCGATCGCAAAGCTTTTTCCGCGATCCGAAGAGTATATACCTGGGCAGAATGTTTTAAAGACCTGTTCCGCAACTTGAAACCCTTTTTACACCATTTTTAAACGGGAAAAGAGCTTGGAGGCGATTTTCAAGAGAGGAAATAATTGTTCTTCATTGAGGTAAGGATTTTGGACCCTAAAACTTAATTAGTTGTGAATAAGGAACGAAAATATCAGTGTAAATTCATGAAAATCAGTAGAAAAAGGTGGAGTTAGGGCTTGAGATTATGAGACCTTCTAGGGATGATTTGAGGGGTCAAACGAACTCCGATTTTCGAGTTCTTTATATGCACCGACTCGAGAGATGATGAAGAACATTTTGGTATAAAGTTTTTCCAGTTCCGGGAGCGGGCCCGGGGGTCGGGTTTTGACTGATTTCGGATTTTGTGCTTAAAATCGATATTTTTCAATTGGAATTCATTCGTTTAGCATAATTTAATGATAAAAATCTGAACTTGGTAGATTTGGAGCACTCGGAAGTCGTTTCGAAGGGCAAAGGCATTGCAAGCTAGATTTCGGGCCGGATTGAGGTGAGTAATGATTTTAAATGTTGCCCTGAGGGTATGAAACCCCGGAATTTCACAGCGTACGGCTATGTTGAGGTGACTTACACGCTAGATGACGAGCATGGGGTAGAGCACCACTGGGGATTGTAACTTAGTCCATCCCGAATGATTATTTTACTGCGTATTTGATAGTAATTGGTTGATATTATTATATTTGGGCAAAATGCCATATGTGGGCTTCGTGCCAGCTGTTTGAACCCTTAGGGGATATTTTAAATGATATGTTCCTCACTGATTAATTTCATACTGGTGCTCAGTCATACAATATTTTACTATTTTAAAGACTCGGGTGTATTATTCTATTTTAAACACATTAAATAATATTTTCAAAGGTATTTGAGCCGAGCTTCATTTTATTGTGGCCCGAGGGGCTTATGAGATTCTGACTGAGTAAGGTCGAGGGCTTGTGTTGTGAGGATACATTTGGGTCGGGCTGCACGCCGCAACAATGATACATTGATTATGATAATGAGGCCGAGGGCCTGAGATTGTACGCCACGAGGTGGCTTGAGAAAATGATATGAGGCCGAGAGCCTATTTATGATGCCACGAGATGGCTTGATTATGCGCTTGGGCCGTAAGGGGACCCTCCCGGAGTCTGTACACCCCCAGTTAGCACGGGTACCCATTGTTATATGAGATATAGCCCGAGGGGCTGGTATTATTCTCTGACATTGCCCGAGGGGCTGATTCTGTTATTACTGTGCCTGAGGGGCAGTTATTATGTGTTTACTTTTTAGTTGTTTTTCCTGTATATCGTTAACTGTTTAAGAGATGTTTATGAAATTTCACTGCTTAATTATATTTACTGATTTTGCTATGCCTCTTTAGCTTAATATTGTGCCTTACGTGGTTTTATATTACTCAATATTCATTTATTTTTATTACTCACTGAGTTGGAGTACTCACTTTACTCCCTGCACCCTGTGTGCAGATTTGGGCGCTACAGGTCCTGCTCCTGAGGGTTGGTAGTTCCAGCAGGTCTTCGGAGATTTATTAGGTAGCTGCGTGGCGATTTGCAGCCCAGTACATTCTCCCTCTATTTCAGTTTTCTTTTGATTCAGTATGTAGTAGTGGATTAGACTCTAGACTTTTAGTGTCGTTTTAGATGCTCATGACTAGTGACACCCCGATGTAGGGCTGTGTTGGTTTGTTTTATTTCTGCAACTTATATTGTTATTTTTGGGATTTATTTATATTAAAGACCTTGGTTTATTATTTAGCTGCGTAAGGTGAATTAGAAGTGTGTCGGCTGGCCTTGTCTTCACGAGAGGCGCCATCACGACTGGGTTTGGGTTTAGGGTCGTGACAGGGGTAGTCGAGAGTTCTTCCCTCTTTGTACTAGGTAGTCTGATAGAGTTTTGTTTAGGTTTGTTAGCGGCCTATGTTGTGTTCACATTGTTGTTTTGCATAGTTTTGTGTTATTCTCCTTCCATTTATTCGTGTTGTTATTTTCTTTCTGGCATCTTTTGTTGTTACATGCATTTTCTCTTGTTTCTTTTTTGATATTATTGTCTCTTCTGTTGAACCGAGAGTCTCCCGGAAATAGCCTCTCTACCCTTTTTGGGGTAGGGGTAAGGTCTGCGTACACTCTACTTTCCCCAGACCCCACTAGCAGAATTTTACTAGGTATGTTGTTGTTGATTGCTCATGCACTTGTGACACCGGGTTCTGGGATAATTATAGGGTATTCAGTGTTGAAATTGGAAGGCATTATTATTTATTTTTTAAAGTTCATCTGTTACTAGTGAAATTGAAGGAAACTTTATGATTTCAAAAATATAAAAAAAAAGAATTTTATTAACTACTTAGTGTTGGCTAGACTGATAGTGATGTCTGGCGCCATCGCGACCTTTAATAGATTTTGGGTCGTGACATTAAGGGTCCAGATTGAGACCCCAAATGGGTCAAATTTCAACAAAACATGGGCTTAGAGAAGGCCCAGTACATGACCTTCCACGAGGGATCTCAAACCATTGGGCTATTTGCACGAGCCCAATAGATCAACATCGATACGTAATTAGGCATACATTTTGTCACGACCCAAACCGATGGGCCGCGACAGGCACCAGGTACCTTACTCAACCGAGTACCAACATAACGTATCTTTCTTATTACATCATCATAAGTAAGTGGCCCAGAAGGTTCGTATAAGGTAAGAAGAATAAAACATGAGGGGAACACTCGACATAAAAACAACCCAACCTGATATACTGACTTATACATATGATGTACGGGCCTATAAGGCCAAGATAATCACTCGTACACTGAACATAGGCCGACAAGGCCATACAATCTTTCATATACATGACATATATCTACAAGCAGCTAACAGTACGTAAACGTCATAAGGCCGGGACAGGGCCCCATACCAGTCAATACATATCTAAATCATACTAACCAAATGAGCGACTCCGGAGCAAATAGAGGGCACCAACATCTTCCGCTGAGATCATAGCCTACTTGGAGGACTCTCAACCTGTATATCGGGACCTACGGGCATAAAACGTAGCGTCCCCAGGCAAAAGGGACGTCAGTACAAATAATACACCGAGTATGTAAGTAATGAAAATCAGTAAACAATAGACATGAGAGAACATGGAGTAAAAGACTCAACATGTATATCTGAATAGCTCTATGAATCATTTAATATTATAATATCATGCATATGCATATAAATGTCATACCATGCATGGGTATATTCGTTCATAACATCATCAAGCCTCTGAAGGCATCCCATCATATTATCTCGGCCACTATGGGCAAATCATCAACGTATACCAGTTGATCAGGTGGTGGTGCGTATATAATGTTGCAACCTTTTCCCATATCCCATATATATATATATATATATATATATATATATATATACGCGTATATAACGTCATATGGTCATGGGTCAATGTAAATGAATGCAATGCATAAGAAGTACGTAAATAAAATCTTTCGGAGTGTCATAAGACCATTATGCCTTTGATTAGTATCATGAAGTAAACTTTTTTCCAAACTTACGTATTTTTATGAGACCCATGAGCAGATGATAGACTAATATGACACATGTGGAATCAAGAACATAAGCATCTCTAGTATTTCTATGAATAGTGTCATGTATGGAAATTGTGCATTTGCTCATTTTGTTTGTGTCGTATAGATCATGCCAAAAGAAAGAAGGGATAGCCTTAACATACCTGAGCCTATTCTCTTGACGATCCCTTTATCACACGTCAATTGCGACAAAACTCATAATGGCGAGATCGAAGTAGGGGAAAATCCGCATGATATTCTTGAGAAAGGTTGCACCATGCTCCCTTAGAATTTGAAATTCACATTGCACTAGTAGAGGTTTATAATAATTCCCTTGAGAATTCCATCCCTTCTAGCAAGCCTAAGTATTTGCTTCTTAAATGATACATCATCTCTTATCTTTACAAGCATAGCAAGCAAGAGGATAAATTACTAACAAACCTTCAAACTAATAAGAAGCCAAAAAAGTCATGAAGTAGTCATAACGTTAATACTCTCCAAGTTTGCCACCTTTTACATGGCTTTAAGAGTCACCATTCCTTAATGCAAGCCTGGCACGTTGATGGTTATCCTTATCCAATAATTAACCACCAATCATCTTAGTTAAGTGTTAATCTCCCACTAAAATAAATAATTACTCGATTATTCACATAATTAAAATTATCTCAAATTACTTATAATACTACTCACTTTTACCACACCTTATACAACTTACTACCTTGGACATGTAATACCTTGTATGGTACTAGTCCATAAATACCGGGTATTTTAGCTCGGCCGTATTTTATCCCAAAATGTTAAACTTCGATGAAATTCATTTTCTTTGATTTGCTTACCCTCTCACATTCACGAATTTACTCATCACTTGTTTGAAATAGCATAATTCTTATAATTTAAAAATAATCCCATTCCCGAACTTACGTCGATTAACGTACGACGAAACTTTAACATACGAAAATGCGGGATGTAATATCTTATTTTCGAGCTCCCATCAATTTACATATGGCGTACTTTCACGTACGAAAACATGGGTTGTAACATCATTCCCCCCTTTGGAACATTCGTTCTCGAATGTTGACTGATGCACTTATCATTTTTATAACCCATAGCTCTATCGAATACTTTAATACTCTCCTTGCCATTTCGGCAACTGTTCTTTCCCACACCATGGCTTGTGATCAGAATATCTCGTAACTGTTGCTACCTTCTATCATGCAGCCTGTACGATACTGACCTTGTAAGTGCGCCTATGCGACACCTCTCTCCTTTTTCCTCCATCTTTTAGCCAATCTCTAGGCCTCACTTTGTAAATATATACAGAGCTTGATAAAATGTCTCTCTAGACATCTATAGGTATACTGGAGTTCTTCACTCGGCACTTTGTTGAACTTATGAATATTTCTATACCTTATTTCATATATCTGTTTATCCGTCCGTATGACTTTACTACATCTAGGTGGGTCATACTATACCATGACTCTTACTTTAATTTATCATTACTGAGGTCTGCTACCAAACTCCAGGTTACTCTTGTTGCTTATCCAATATGCATAAAGCTAAGACTTTTAACGCTTCTTCATTGTTGTTCATCTTAAGACTGATGGCCTAATCTCATCTCATATTTTGTAAATTTTATCCATCCATTGTTGACTCACCTCAAAGTTGATCTACGATCTTCCATTGATAACTTGAAACTCCTTACGTAATACATTGCCACCAAGGCTTACGTTGCATCGTGGAACATTTGAAGTAATTTTCCTGATCCACCTGGGTATTTTAATCCTGTAAAATTCATGATATCATTACTCAATCGAAGGCCCAAACGTCATCCTTTATTTGTCACAATTACACCCTCATTCTATTACCATGGCAGCATTCCATCTCTTCTAAATGCTACTAGTCATAGATTCCTTTGAGTTCATTCAGGCTATATTGAGCTTTCTACAGCTTAGAGAAACCATAAGCTCTCTTATTTTCATGGGCTTAATCCTGAGGACTTATCCATTCTCATCGCCTTCTCACTCGCCCTTTCTTATCCTTACTCTTGTCTTCTTGAACTTTGTCGCTTTACCATACAATAGCTTGGGACCTACACATATCTATCTATACTACTCGCAACCTTCTTTCAACTTGCTTGCACCATAGATTTCCTTGTGTTATTCTGGAACATCAAGCAGGACATCTCATCATCTCTAACTCTTCTCTACTCTCTTAACTAGACCTCTCAATACTTAAATACCATAGGCTGGAAGATAGGCCATTGACGACGCCGCTCTCATTCCTGGATACTGAATCCCCGCGCTTCTAGCCTTCTATCCGAAGTATGAACTGTTCACAAACTTCTGTATTTGAGTATCTCGGACGTTGTTTACCTTTGCCTTAAAATCTAGCATCATATCTTCTATCTCTTTCATGACCTCCCTTCCACACAGGTACGATTCACATCGACAACTCGAGGCTCTTATTATAACATTTGCACCTTTGGTGCATACACAATCCGGTGAGAGCTTCATACTAACTTCTTATAAGGCTGGTACTTTTCTGACTGGCTTTATTGTAGAGCCGTTATAGAATATGGCTATTCTGTTATCTCTCTTGTACCATTGATATTAAGAGTGATTCCGCAATGCCCTCAATCACAATCTCTATAATTTTCTAGGTCAAATAATCAAACTCCTGATTTACTTTGTTGATATAACTCCTAATTTACTTTGTTGATGTAACTCTTTAGTTTCCTCTTCTTTCTGATCATCCTTTATGTAGGCTTAAGCTATCTTCTGATCTACGACTAATGGTATTACTTTAGCCTTTCATGGACGCTATGGAATATCAAGGATACAATCTTTTAACAATTCAATCCCTTGTCTATGACCTGGACTCATTTCTTTCTTTTAACTTATACCGGAGCTTCTATGGCGGTATGATTGGCAACATATATGCTTCATGGATAATACTCCGAAATCTTAAGTGCTTTCATAATATAACTAACTCTGGGTTATTGATCGAATAATTCCTTCTGTTCCTTCTCAGCTTTCTTTAAATGTAAGCAATTACTTTTCCTGGTCGTTCTACCGCTTATTGCATGAATACTTGGAACCTATATGATCTTGAATATCACCTTTTGATTTTTTTTCTCTTCCCGTTCATAGCCACGATAGGGGCCACTTCCTTATGGAGTACATACAATGTTGTTATGAGACTGTTGTTACAAGACCATTTCTTCTTCAAGTTACTATGCTTAGGTTGAAACCTTCTTCCTTATTTCCTCAGCTAGTCTTTCATGTAGTACTTAGGGAGGAACCTCTGACTCTTGTAAAGCTGCGAGCTTATTACATCGTATACTCGACGGAATTTTTGATGTCCTTCCTCACCTATAATTATCCCCAATTACTTACCTCCACGCCCTTTGTGCTTGTAGGGTTACTTCTGAAATGATATTTTGACTGTCTTCCTAGTGGCATTCTCTTTTATTTTCGTAATACTCATACGGTACCTTTTTAACTTCCCCAACTCCTATATGAATATATCTCAAGTATTACAATGTCCTAACTGCGAGGCTGAATTCCCCATATTGGGGTTCCCTATGTTTATCTTGCATTGATCTGTTGATTTGTCTTTATCCTCTTGTCTAGCCATAACTAGGCTCTTCCTGAATCAACCACTAACTACTCGTTGGTCCATTCTCGTATCAATATTCTGAGTAATCTTTCTTGGGTTATTCCTTTTCTCTTAACTTACCTCTCGCACTGGCTCCTTATTTATCAAAAACATCCCGGGCTAGAACCCTTACTTCCTTTCCTTGACGTCATGCTTGCATAATATTCTAGAATCGCAACATATCCGTAGGATTTGAATAAGTGCAATCTCATCCCTTTCTTATTTTATCCCATTCTTCCTTTACCATTCCATAGTTACTAGAACCACTTAATTCTGACTTAATGCCACAACACTCCATATTCCCCCCTTTAGGGGAGAACTAAGATTTAGAGCTACGATGATCTACCTATAGATGTTTTACCTCTTAAACTTTGGCGTCTTTTCACATCATCGATGACCTTTACTCGCCTTGTGGAAATCCTTTTGTACCAAGGATAACAAAATTCCTTACTCGCGAGGGTGACACTTAGTGTAACTAACACACACAAACCCTTAAGCTTAACTTAGCTTACATTTCTTACTTTAGGGAAGCATTTTCCTGAATGACCTTTAATGGTTATTCTTCTGTCGTCCATTCTATTATTGCCGGATCGCAATCTCTGAATTTCTCATGATACTGACTATTATCAAATCAGTTAGTCCCTAATTCATGTTTAATTTATCTTGTTGATCATCCCATACTGATTTCTATTATTCTGGGGTCTAACTTTTCCTTCTTGTGATCACGTTAGAGTCATGAACTTATTTCTCGAAATGAGGATGTGACTTTATGACCTATACTCTTTTGTTGCCTCAAGTCCCATCACCTCCCTTGTCTATAGACTCTGTAATACTGTCATTTTTTTATCTACCGTTGTCATCCATGTATCACATCTTACTCATAATACTTTATTAACTCTCTTCTTATTTCCCCGCTAACATCTCTATCTATCACTTTATTCTGAAAACTTCAACAAGACATTCTCTTGCTTTTAGCTCCCCTTGCTCCATCCACTGGCTCTTTGGGTTGCCTAACTTTCTTTCTCTACTAGGGACGGAAGCCACACTAATGTAATACTTATCCCGTCAAGGCTTCCAGTGCCTATCTTTGTAGTACTTTTATCTGGTTGTACTATTTTAGAGTGCACCATCTGGGTGTCTCACAAGGAGATCTATTGGTATATTTGCAATATCCTTTGGAAATGTCGACTAACGCAAACAATCCAGTCACCATTTTGGGTTACTCTAACCCCAGCCAGATCCTGATATCCCGTCCTTCTCTTAAACTACACATGTTAGCTTCCATAGGGCATAACTGCGATGGGTGTGGCTGATTGTACATACCTCTGTTACAGTTGAAGATAACTCAAAATGCTTATATATTTCTTCATGAATGGTAAATAATGATAATCTTCACTAGCTGGGTACCTCGTACCCTTCTTCATCTTGCTTTTTTTACTTGTTGAAATTTGTATCTATCTTCTGAATCTCTCATTGCCTTTCACCATAGGGGTGGATAGATTTTCTTGCCTTAAGGCTCCTTATCAAGAGGCTCACATGTCTTAGTACACACATGATCTACTGAAGACCTTACATTTACTCATCATAAGCATGATGCAAAATCGAGTTCCTCTAACTCAACATTTCCACAGCTATATTTCTTACAACTCGTCTTTCTGAATGTAGGCATCGTTGTATTACGAATAAGATAGAGTTGAGGAAATTGAGTTCTTATAACTGAGCTCTACCACACGATCTAGAGTAAGAAGAAAGGGTGATAGTTCTAAATGCCTTGTAGCCTCCTTCTTATAAGTGTGGTTCACAATAAACCCATAAATAAGACTACTAAATACGGCTTGTATACTCCCTAGGACAAAAATACTCTGATACCACTTTTGTCACGACCCAAACCGATGGGCTGCGATGGGCACCCGGTACCTTACTCAACCAAGTACCAACGTAACGTATCTTTCTTATTACATCATCATATGTAAGTGGCCCAGAAGGGTAGTATGAGGTAAGAACAATAAAACATGAGAGAACACTCGACATAAAATTACCCAACCTGATATACTGACTTATACATATGACGTACAGGCCTATAAGGCCAAGATAATCACTCGTACACTAAACATAGGCCGACAAGGCCATAAAATCTTTCATAGACATGACATATGTCTACAAGCCTCTAAGAGTACATAAATGTCATAAGTCCGGGACAGGGCCCCGACATACCAGTCAATACATGTCTAAATCATACTAACCAAATAAGCGACTCTGGAGCAAATGGAGCGCACCAACATCTTCCGCTGAGCTGATAGCCTACTTGGAGGACTCTCAACCTGTCTATCGGGATCTACGGGCATGAAACGCAGTGTCCCCAGGCAAAAGGGATGTCAGTACAAATAATGTACCAAGTATGTAAGGAATGAAAATCAGTAAACAATAGACATGAGAGAAACATGGAGTAAATGACTCAACATGTATATCTGAATAGCTCTGTGAATAATTCAATGTTATAATGTCATGCATATGCATATAAATGTCATACCATGCATGGGTATATGTATTCATAATATCATCAAGCCTCTGAGGGCATCCCACCATATCATCTCGGCCATTATGAGCAAATCATCAACGTATACCATCTGATCAGGTGGTGGTGCGTATATAACACCGTAACCTTTTCCCATATCCCATATACATATATACACGTATATAATGCCACCTGGTAATGGGTCAATATAAATGAAAGCAATGCATGAGGTGTACGTCAATAAAATCTTTCAGAGTGTCATAAGACCATTATGCTTTTGATTAGTATCATGAAGTAAACTTCTTTCAACTTACGTATTTTTCTGAGACCCATGAACAGATGATAGAATAATATGACACATGGGGAATCAAGAACATAAGCATCTCTAGTATTTCTATGAATAGTCATGTATGGAAATTGTGCATTTGTTCGTTTCGTTTGTGTCGTATAGATCATGCCAAAAGAAAGAAGGGATAGCCTTAACATACCTTAGCCGATTCTCTTGACAATCCCTTTATCACACATCAATTGCAACAAAACTGGTAATGGCGAGATCGAAGTAGGGGAAAATCCGCATAATATTCTTGATAAAGGTTGCACCGTACTCCCTTAAAATTTGAAATTCACATTGCACTTGTAGGGGTTTATAAGAATTCCCTTGAGAATTCCATCCCTTCTAGCAAGCCTAAGTATTTCCTTCTTAAATGATACATCATCTCTTATCTTTACAAGCATAGCAAGCAAGAGGATAAATTACTAACAAACCTTCAAACTAATAAGAAGTCAAAAAAAATCATGAAGTGGTCATAACGTTAATACTCCCCAAGTTTGCCACCTTTTACATGACTTTAAGAGTCACCATTCCTTAATGCAAGGCTGCAACGTTGATGGTTATCCTTATTTAATAATTAACCACCTATCATCTTAATTAAGTGTCATTCTCCCACTAAAATTAATAATTACCCGATAATCCACATAATTAAGAACTATCTCAAATTACATAACACTACTCACTTTTAACACACTTTATACACCTTACTATCATGGCCATATGGTACCTTGTATGGTACTAGTCCATAAATTTCGGGTATTTTAGCTCGGCCGTAATTTATTCAAAAATATCAAACTTCGACGAAATTTATTTTCTTCGATTTGCTTACCCTCTCACCTTCACGAATTAACTCATCACCTATTTGAAATAGTATAATGCTTATAACCTCAAAATAATCTCATTCCCGAACTTACGTCGATTAACTTACGACGAAACTTTAACATACAAAAATGCGGGATATAATATCTTTTGGCGTACTTTAATGTACGAAAATATGGGGTGTAAGACATTTTGGGAAAAGGCTTTACTCATACAAGATTGACCCTCCCATATTCAGCTAAGGTGAAACAGAAACATAAAGATACTACTCATATTTTAATTCCACTAGCTTTACACAAACAGCCTCTCTATTAAATCACATTTGACTTAGTTTGTAATTGGACACTACTGTAAGCGATTATTATTACATAAATAAGCTCAAATGAATCATCACATAATTGATTAGTTTTACAAGAAAAATTTAAATTCTAAACTGCAAAAATCGCTTCAACTATTTTTAACTACTAAGACAACAAACAACTTCATGCTTGTTTTAAACTCTAAATCCATGTAGCCATAATCAAACTCATAAAGTGCTGCTGATGTTTTTCTAAACTCAAAGCAACCTGAAAATTTCTAATTTGACTTTACTTTAATTGAAT
Organism: Nicotiana attenuata; assembly: GCF_001879085.1. Lineage (NCBI taxonomy): Eukaryota > Viridiplantae > Streptophyta > Magnoliopsida > Solanales > Solanaceae > Nicotiana > Nicotiana attenuata. Next base: position 27,039 of record NW_017670754.1, read on the forward strand.
AATTAACCGAGTTTCAACATGTCAACACAGGAGATATTAAAACAAGCAGAAATTTCAGCAGAAATTTTCATAGACTAACCTTTATACGTAGAGCTATACTAAGTGTAATCATCAGAACAGTTAAAGGTCGAACCAAATTGGCAAACAACATTGAAGAATATTTTTTTATACACACAAACAAACAGACTGTAGTTTATATCATCAAAAGAGCCTAAACAATAATTACATGACTTGAAAGAAAATTAGATTCCATACCTTGACACCAGTGTAAAAGTTCGAACAAAGGCCAAATAAAGACAGAAAAATAGTCCAAAGAGCTTAGCAAAGTAGACACAGCAGATTCAACAGCATATAACCAACACCAAATTCAGAAACCTGGGAGAAATGAAAAACAAAACAAGGCAGCAGCAGCTTCAGATAATTTTGCTGCTAACTTTTCTATTTTTGTATGAGATTTTCTTCAAAAATGCGGGAATTTGTGTGTTTTTATTGAAGGAAAAATGCAGAGATTAGAAGGGTGTTTTCTGAAGAATACTGAAATGAACAGGTGCCTTTTAAAAGGAGAATGTGAGTGGATTTTATGCAGAAAAATCCAGGGAATATGTGAGAGAATATGTCAGCCCAAAAATAGGAAAGGAATTAATTCTTTTTAACAGATTTTGGACATAAGTCCAATTAGATTTTTCTTTCCCTTCCTCTTTAACCCTTTTACTTTTTGTATTTACCTATTTTAACCTAAATCTTATATTTTTCTATTGCAAAGTGACCCCTCTTCTCTATTCTAGAAGCTTCCTAGCAGTGACAGACAGATTCCGCTAAGTTTTATCTCCTAAATTCCCCTTTGATCTCTGTTTTTCACTTGTTAAAATATTCGGACTCTTGGGGTGAAAGGGCTGTGACAAAAAACTTTTGTTCTCCTATAGGCTCTGAATTTACCGGGCATGTCTACTAAACATAACAAGCCCAAATTCCTTAAAATCAAATCATTTTCCAAACAAGAAAATAAATTGCATACTTTCAGATATCAAAACTTAACGACTGATGCTTAGCTCTCAAACTATTCCAAAAATGCAATTAAACTAATTAATTTTTCTGCTAAGATAGAATGACATCTAAATAATCAGACAATGAGGGTATTAGAGTATGTTGTACTAAATTAACTACCACTACTCTAACAATTGTGACTAATCTAATTGGTCAACTAATCACACAGTTGAAACAAAAAAAGGGAGAAGAAAGATTTAGCTATTGAGCTAAAATCGGGCAGCCAAAACAAATTCAGGCAAGTCAGAGAAATTACTACACGAACACAGGCCAAATCTCCTTATGTCGGCCAGTGTTGTATGTATCAATATCTTCCACTAGCCGGAGAAAGAAACAAAGCGAGGCAGGGGCAAATTGTGAGGTCAAACGGAGTTTATCCGGGTTCTGGCGGCCTCAAAATGAAACGAACCTAGCACCATTCTATGGTTCTTATCAAAAGGGGCTGAATAATGTTGATATTAAACCCAAAACGGTCATTAGGGGAAAATCGAAAAGGGGGTAGATTTAGGTTTTTGAATTCCTAAATCTACTATTCGTTGATTTTGGTGAGGATTTCGGGTAAATTGGTAACGGATTTGGATTGAGGAGAGTTGGGAATTATGGGGTAAAATTTTGGGGTTGTTTGGCGACGGGTTATCACCGTAGGCGATTTCCGGCGGCGACAGACGGTGAAGGGTGAGAGAGAAAAGGGGTGAGTTATGAGAGGGGTCTTTGGGGTTTGGGAGGGTTTGTTCCGACTAGGCTGTGCACAGATCGGATCAGATCGGATTTAGCACATTTCGGATTCGGATTTCGGATTCTAAAAAATGCAATCCGAATCTGATCTGAATTATATTGGATCTGATCGAATTTTGGATCGTATTATTATACCTCAAAGTTGCAAACTAATATGTATATTTTCTTTGTAAAAGAGGCAATAAATTAACAAAAATTCATGTTTATGCACTTATGAGAGTACTATGGTGCCAATATAGCTAAATCCAGCAATTGTAAAGGTAATAACTTGGAGGAAGATGTAAATGAAGTACTGACTATCCGAAATTAAAGTGTAGTATTTATACATTGCCTAATAATTTGAGATTTTGGATCAGATCGGATTGAAATATACCAATCCGAATCCGATCCGAAATTCAAAATTGTAATAAACACAATTCGAAATCCGAATCCGAAATTGAATGGATCGGTTCGGATTTCGGATTTCGGATATCTGATCCTAATGAACAGTCCTAGTTCTGACAGATATAAGGGCTTTGGTATTTCATTTCCTAACCGTTGGATCATAATTGATCAACGGATGGGATTATTGGGGAATAAAACGGGGTCGTTTGGTAATCAAGGATTGCGCTGGATTAGACTTGTGGGGGTTGGGCTGGGCCGGCGAATTTGGAGTTGTTTTGGGCCCTCATTAAGAACTAGCCCACATGAAATTAAAAGACCCAAGCAAGCCTACTTGTTTCTCACCTTAATTTTAAAAACCTAACCAAATCAATTAAAATCCTAAATTAAATCCTAACTCAAAATTAAATTGCAAAATTAATCCCACTTACTATTTCTAATATTTAGATAATTAATTAACTTAATACTAATGAAAGGAAATTATCAATATAAAACTAAACTAAAGATATAAAAATGACCAATGTATTCTTCTTTTTTGTGATTTTTATTTATTAATTATGTGATTAAATTCTGAAATACAATTAAAAATCTAAAATGCTATGCAATGACGAATTGAACATTTTAAGGTATTTTCTATGATTTTAAGATATTAAATATGCAACTAAATGCAAACAATAATTAACAAGAAATTCCTAGATATTCAATAAAAATTTAAAAAAAAACATTAGAAAAATCTATTTTTTGTGGATTTTGTAGGAGTATTTTCGCAGGAAAAAAATTACATGCTCACAATGGTGATAGGTTGTGTGAATCTTGGAGGAACTGCTGAGGTGGACTGATTCGGAATTGGAGATGGATTTTGGTTATCTTGGTAAGAGGAGTTAGATTCACGTTGTGAAGATTGGTTATGATTATTTTGCCCAAAGAAATTAGAGGAAGAGGGATAATTACCTGAACTTGAAGAGGCATACATAGGAAGAGGAGAAGCAATTGGTGAATGTATGTGCCTGAAAATTGGAGGTGGCAATGCAGAATTTGCACTTATAGAAGATATATCAGTATTTTCGTTATTAAAGCTAATATTTTTATCTGATGTATCACATACTGGGAGTTTATTAGTATCCCTATATTTTTGAAAGATATTTGCGAAGGGATAATTATTTTCAAAAAATACCACATCTCTAGAAAGATAGATCTAAGAGGTGATATGATCAAAACACTAATGAGAATAATATTTAGTCGAAAACCTAAATAAACACAGGGCTTTGACTTGGGTTCTAGCTTATTTTTGGCATATGGTTTGAGCCATGGATCACATAAACAACTATAAGTTTTAATATACTCATAATTTGGTGCTTCTTGAAATATAATGCCATATGGGAACCGGTTATTTAAAATTGGTGTAGTGAGTTATTTATAAGATAAATTGCTTGGTGACAGCCAAAACTCCAAAATTTAGAGGGTAACGAGGCTTGGTGTAAAAGTACTTTTATAGTTTCAATAACATGTCGGTGGTGACGTTCTACCAACGCAACTCGTTGCGGAGTTTATGGTAGGGAGACCAAGTGCTGCTCAATACCCTGTGATTTTAAATAGGATGTTAAGCTTTGAAATTCACCTCCTCCATTAGTGTAAAAAAATAAATCTTTCTTTGAAAACATCTTTCTAAGAGTGTATGTAGCGTTTTAAAGACTTCCAAAACTTTTTGTTTTAGATTTTAAGGTATAGCCACATATATTTAAAAAATGATCCACAAATATAACATAGTATCATTTTTTATTGATGGATAAAATTGGTGCAGGCCCCCATAAATCACTGTAAATTGTTTGTAGGAGTCATTGACTCTTCAGGGAGTTAACTGAGAAAGATAACCTTTGACTTTTATTAGAATTGCAAGAATTACAATCAGAACTAACTCTCGAAGAACTAACCGGAATTAAAAATTTATGCAAAATACTATTTAAAGTGCCACGATTTGGATGACCCAAACATCGGTGCCACAGTTGAATTGGAACAACCACATTGTACTAGCGTGCCTATCTGGTAGCCACGTGTACAGACGCCCATTACCCCGCCCTCGAACTAGCGCCACCGCCGTATTCAGATCCTTCACGAGATAAGAAAAAGAAAAGAATTCCATGAAGGTGTTACTATCTATCAAGACACAATTTAGGATCGTGACCGGCACTTAGGAGCAAGTGCCTCCAAGTAAGCCTCATCGGTATTTTACGAAAAATCGGGCAGAGTTTCCCCTATTTTTGGACTATCCCATAAATTTTCACTGTCTCAAATCATCAACCAAACATCCTAATATCATACCAAACAATTGACGACTTGTCTATTAACCAAAACAAGTCTCCACCATAAACATAACCACCAACTAACCACTAGAAATACTAATTTATCTCCAACTTTAATAAATGAGAACGATACTCAACATAAGACTATAATAACAAAAGAACACTCATGACACTAAAATAATAATTATGCGACTCTAAGAGTTCAAAGAAAAAATATCATAACAATAAATAAAATCACCGCTCACGCGAACAAGTGCGAGGCTCACCAAGAACTATCAACTTGTGCGCTCTAATTAACAAAATCCTTGTCCGCGTTAACAGCTGTCTCTATAAAAAATATAGCGGGGAATGAGTCGCTAGCTCAGTGAGTAATAACACTTAACCACAACCGTTTTTATTGGGGACAAGTCAGAAAAACATGCTAGTATCTCAAACAGAAAATAACATAAAAATGCCCTTTCAGAAACAATAAATAATTTTCAGTCTCATCATAATTTTCTTGTAGTATAATACAATTAACAGTTCAGTAATAAGTTCAGTAACCATTGTACAATATCAATATTCACATTTGGGAGGTTTCAATGAACGGATCATGTAATCGGTATAACTGTAGACTTCTTCGCAAGAAGTCGAATATAACGGTAGTCCTACTCGAGGGAAATCGGTAACGGTATGCTACTTCTACCTTTCCACAAGCGAGGGCTATAACGGTGATCAGTAATTACAAGGTGCACCAGGTCTAACGAACCCGCCGTAAGCTACGGGATCCTTCATTGTCCACTCCCACTTATACTTGTCTCTGTAATCCGTATATACTTGTAGAAAATATTTTAAAACAATATAGGGCATTTCGGTTCTTATCAAATCATGTAATTTTATTTCGATAACATTAAATTCAAGTAACGGTAAAACATATCTTGTGACAAGAAGAATATTTAAAACAACGGTAATCATGTCAAATAACTATTTCGGTATCATATCGAATAAAAGACTTGTCCCACATGCAATTCAAAATAATCAGTAACATATTCGTATAAAAATCATGTGTAAATCATGCAAGTTGTGAAAACACAAATTTCGTTAAGATTACTACTCACAGTACTCATGTGAAATACCAAACTCGTCACCTCGAGCAATCCGTACAACTTTCTTCAATCAATCTATATCCACATCAACATCGATCTCGTGTTAATTTTCTTGTTTAGGCTAATTCATGGCTAATTTAGAATACCCAACCCTCGAGGTTTCATGTTTGACTCTTAATTTGCCCAGAATAATTCTTATTGGTATTGAATTTGTTATACCTTGTGAAATCCTTCAATTATATGAACTGAGATAAAAATAATTACCATAAGAAAAGAGCCCAGCTGAGAAATTCGAATATTACCCGTAAAAACCAGTGCATATTTAAGATTTCTGAAGATTTGGTTCCAGCCTTTTTCTTCTTCCTTCTCCTTCTTTTGAAATCCCTTTTGTGCGTTTTCTGAAGCAGACCCGTTTTCTTTCTTTCTTTCTTTCGTTTTTTAGCTTCTGTTGTGTTTGCCTTTCTTTACCTTTCTTTCTTTGTTTTCCGTCACTATACAATGGGCTTTTTCCCATTTAATTAGCTAGTTTTTTTTTTAGTTTAAGTAACATTAAATAACAAAAATACCCCAACTTGAATATGAATTATTACATTCTCCCCACCTTATGAAATTCGGTCCCCGAATTTTAACTAAAGTACGTACTTGTTGACTGAAATAAATGGGGGTACTTGACTTGCATAGTATCTTCTATTTCCCAAGTAGCTTCTTCAAGTGTATGATTTCGCCATAAAACTTTTACGAACTCAATTTCGTTTTACCGTGGCTTTCTTACTTGCCTATCAACAATAGCCGTCGGTTCCTCCTCATAAGATAACTTCTCATCAAGCGGTATAGCAGGTGCTTCAAGCACCCGAGATGAGTCTGATATACATTTCCTTAGCAATGAGACATGAAACACTGGGTGAATAAAAGATAACTCAGGAGGAAGTGCAAAACGATAAGCCACCGCTCCCACTCGGTCTAGTATCTCATATGGTCCTATAAACCTGGGGCTCAACTTGCCTCTTTTTCCAAACCGCATCACACCTTTCATAGGGGAGACTCGTAGGAACACTTTGTCCCCGATTGTGAACACTAAATCTCTTCTTCTCTTATCAGCATAAGACTTTTGTCTACTTTGAGCTGCAAGCAATCTCTGTCTGATCAACTGGACCTTGTCCATAGCTTCTTGTACTAGGTCGGGTCCCAATAAGTTAGTCTCACCAGCTTCAAACCATCCGATAGGAGAACGACATCTTCTACCATACAATGCTTCGTACGATGCCATTTGAATACTAGACTGGAAGCTATTGTTGTAAGCAAATTCAACTAACGGTAGATAAGTGTCCCAACTACCTCCAAACTCAAGAATGCAAGCTCTCAACATATCCTCCAATATCTGTATAGTACGTTCAGACTGCCCGTCTGTCTGTGGATGAAATGCAGTGCTAAGATCTACTCGTGTACCCAATGCTTCTTAAAAAGATTTCCAAAAGCATGAAGTGAACTGTGATCCTCTATCAGAGATGATTGATACTGGAACTCCGTGAAGTCGGACAATTTTGTTCATAAATATATGTGCATACCTCACTCCACCATATGTAGTCTTCACTGGCAAAAAGTGTGCTGATTTTGTCAATCGATCTACAATTACCCACATCGAATCATAACCTCTAAGAGTTCATGGTAGATCGGTGAAAAAATCCATAGTAATTCTCTCCCATTTCCACTCTAGAATCTCAATTTGTTGTAACAGTCCTACGGATAGCTGATGCTCAGCCTTGACCTGCTGACAAGTCAAGCAACTAGAAACAAAGTTAGCAACATCTTTCTTCATACCTTCCCACCAATAAAATTGCTTTAGGTCGTGGTACATTTTTGTGGATCCAGGATGTATGGTGTATTTAGAGTTGTGGGCTTCTTCAAGAATAACATGTCTCAACCCATCTAGGTCTGCTACACATAGCCTGTCACCCATTCGAAGAACACCATCACTTTCAACAATCATATCCTTGCTTTTTCCAGCTAAGGCCTTATCTCTGTATTTGCATAATCGTTCATCCTCATATTGGGTGGCCTTAATGCGCTCAACTAATGAAGACTTAGCCTGAGCACAAGCCAACAATGCCTCTGAATTTCTGACACTAAATCTGATACCTGTATCTTCTAGTCTCTGAATATCTTTGGCCAAAAGTCTCTTTGCAAGAGCTATATGTGCCAAACTCCCCATAGATTTTCTGCTCAATGCATCAGCCACTACATTGGCTTTTCCAGAAGACATGAAATAGAACAATCATAGTCTTTGAGTAGTTCCATCCACCGAGCTGCCAAAGATTCAGATCTCTCTGCTGAAAGATATACTTCAGACTTTCATGGTCAGTATAAATCTCACAAGTTTCGCCATATAGGTAATGTCTCCACATTTTTAGAGCAAATACCACTGCATCCATCTCCAAATCATGTGTAGGATAGTTTTGCTCATGCTTTTTCAATTGTCTCGAAGCATAAGCTATAACTCGACCATTTTGCATGAGAACACATCCTAATCCCACCCTCGAGGCATCACATAATACTAAAAATCCTCCAGAACCTGATGGTAAGGCTAATATTGGTGCAGTTGTCAAACATGTTTTGAGTTTTTGAAAGCGCTGCTCACATTCCTCCGTCCACTGAAACTTTGCATTTTTCTGTGTTAGCTTGGTCAGTCGTGCTGCTATTCTGGAGAAATCCTACACAAAACGTCTGTAATAGCCTGCTAAGCCTAAACAGCTGCGAATCTCTGTAGGAGAAGTAGGCCTGGGCCATTTCTGCATAGATTCTATCTTTTTAGGATCTACCATAATTCCATCTTTGGAAATAACATGCCCCGGAAATGATACCGAGTCTAGCCAAAATTCACACTTCGAGAACTTAGCATAAAGCCGATGTTCTCGCAATGTCTGCAACACAGTCCTGAGATGATCTTCGTGTTATCCTTGGCTACGAGAATATATCAGGATATCATCAATAACTACTATTACAAATCTATCCAGAAACGGCTTGAACACCCTATTCATTAAATCCATGAATGCCGCTGGAGCATTAGTCAGTGCGAAAGGCATCACAAGAAACTCATAGTGCCCATATCGAGTTCTGAAAGCAGACTTAGAAATATCTTCATCTTTGATTCTAAGCTGATGATAACCAGAACGGAGGTCAATCTTTGAAAAGGGGGCAGCTCCACGTAACTAATCAAACATGTCATCTATACGAAGCAAGGGACATTTATTGCGTATTGTTATATTGTTCAACTGCCTGTAGTCAATGCAGATTCTTAGGGATCCGTCTTTCTTGTTTACAAACAGTATTGGTGCACCCCATGGTGATATACTAGGTCTAATAAAACCTTTATCTAACAAATCCTGTAACTGTTGCTTTAGCTCCCTCAACTCTGTTGGTGCCTTCGGTATGGGGGTATCGATATGGGTTGTGTGTCAAGTAGAAAATCAATACCAAAATCTATTTCTCGTACTGGAGGCAATCCTGGTAAATCTTCAGGAAATACATCAGAAAATTCTCTCACTACCGGTACATTTTCTATACTAACTGTTTCCTTTCTTGTGTCATTTACAATAGCTAAGAGACCCAAGCAACCTTTCTTCAGAAGTCGTTGAGCTTTCAAAAAAGATACAACTTTGCAAATCTCTGGAACCTGACTCCCTCTTAGAATAAAACTGGGCTCATTTGGTATCTCAAACTTAACTATCTTTGCATGACAATCGACAATAGCATAGCAAGAAGATAACCAATCCACTCCTATCAGCATGTCAAAGTCAATTATATCAAGTACAATAAGGTCGGCTAGAGTATCTCTACCCTCAACCCGAATCTGACAAGCACGATACATGTATTCAGCTAATAGAGACTCTCCAACAGGAGTAGCAACTCGAAAAGGATCATTCAATAGCTCAGTATGTCTACTAAACCTCAAAGCAAAGTACGAGGACACATAGGAGTGAGTAGATCCCAGATCAATGAACGCAAGTGCATCAAATGAACAGACAGAGAGAATACCTGTAACCACAGCATTCGAGGCATGAGCATCCTGTCTAGTAAATGCAAAAACTCTCGCCTGACCTGTACCAGCATTTCCTTGTCCTTGATTCACAATAGCTCGGTCTCCATCACCTCGACCTCTATTTCCTGTACCTGTAGCGCCTGAAGTATTACGAGTAGTCTGAGTCGGTGCAGCTGACTGAATAGAAGCCTGGTTGAAATTTCTCGGAGGCTGAGGGAAATTCCTCAAGTGATGTCCCAACTGGCCACACCGAAAGCACTCTCCAGTTAGAACACGACATTGGCCCAAATGTGATCTACCACAGGTCTGGCAAACTGGAGTAGTGGCATATATTTGCCCAGAATTACAATGTCCAGAAGATGATGGTCCCATATTACCTTGTCTGTAATGTGGTCTGTATGTGCACTTTGAAGACATGTGTGTCCCTGTCTGAGAACCCTGTTGTTGTTGTTGTCCCTGATTTCCTGCTCTTCTATTTTCACTAAAACCACCACTGAAAGCCCCTCCTATCATGTCCTTCTTACGTAAATCACTAGTTGCACGCTCATCACGTCCCTTGTTTTCAATCTTTCTAGCAAGGTCGACTACATCAGAGTAGGATAAAGTCTTCATCTGTGGGGCTACTGCAGTGTATAGACGACCAACCAATCCATCAACAAACCTCTGAACTCGAGCTTCTTCGGTAGGCACTAAGTAAGGAGCATATATAGCCAGCTTACAAAACTTAGTGTTATATGTTGACACATCCATATCTGGAGTCTGAACCAATCTCTCAAAGTCTCTAGCATATTTTTGCATCAGGCTGTCTGGAAGAAAATCATTCTTTAACAACTTAGTGAACTCGTCCCAGGTCAGTGGTGCTGCTCCTGCTGGCCTTCCTAGCAATACAGTTTCATACCATGTGTTGGCCATATCCTCTAGTTTGTATGTTACGAGCTCCACGGCTCTCCCACTAGAACATCCAAGAGCACGTAATGCCTTGAGTGTCCCATCCAAGAAACTTTGAGGATCTGCTGAATTATCGGAACCTGTGAAATTTGGTGATTTCAATTTCAGAAACTCTTGTAGGGATACTTCCTTATTCCCGAAAGTCTGAGTCTCTACAGGTGCTTGCGTCTGTAAAGTAGTCTGAGGAGCTGAACTTCCACCCTGAGCAGGCACCAATGCCTCTAACACATTCAATAACCTTGCCACTGCGTCTGCAGGTAAGGCAACAGTAGGTACAACATTTGGCACTGGTGGTGGAGCATCCTGACCTCCCTGCCCTTGCACTTGATCTGGCATAGCAGTTTGGGGTTGACCCATGTTTCCATTTTTAGGTTGAGGAGCAGCCTGTCTTCTAGTGTGATGAACCCCAACTTGACCTCTACCCCAGGTAGTACCACGTCCAGCACCACATCCAGCAGATGAGGTTGTGCGTGTCCTAGCCATCTGCGAAAGAAATATTCCAAAGTCAATCTCAAGTTATCTCAACGCACGATCAAAGAATGAAAGAAGGGAAAACATTCCTAGATGTTCAGTAGCCTCAAGATCATAAGTATATGCGCCTACATACCGATGAACAAGACTCTACTAAACATTGCTCCATGACTCGAGACTTAAAGCCTAAGCTCTGATACCAACTTTGTCACGACCCAATTTTGGATCGTGACCGGCGCTTAGGAGCAAGTGCCCCAAGTAAGCCTCATCGGTATTTTACAGAAAATCGGGCAGAGTTTTCCCACTTTTTGGACTATCCCAAAAAATTTCCCTGTCTCAAATCGACAACCAAACATCCTAATATCATACCAAACAATTAACGACTTGTCAATTAACCAAAATAAGTCTCCACCATAACTTAACCACCAACTAACCACTAGAAATACTAATTTATCTCTAACTTTGATAAATGAGCACGATACTCAACATAAGAATATAATAATAAAAGAATACTCATGATACAAAAATAATGACTATGGAGCGACTCTAAGAGATGAAATAAAAAAGATCATAACAATAAATAAAATCTCCGCCCATGCGAACAAGTGCGAGGCTCACCAAGAACTATCAACCTGTGCGCTCTAATTAACAAAATCCTCGTCCGCGTCAACTGCTGTCTCTATAAAAAATAAATAGCGGGGAATGATTCTCTAGCTCAGTGAGTAATAACACTTAATCACAACCATTTTTATTGGGGACAAGTCAGAAAAACATGCTAGTATCTCAAACAAAAAATAACATCAAAATGCCCTTTCAAAAATAATAAATAATTTTCAGTCTCATCATGCTTTTCTTGTAGTATAATACAATTAACAGTTCAGTAATAAGTTCGGTAACCACTGTACAATATCAATATTCACATTTAGGAGGTTTCAATGAACGGATCATGTAATCGGTATAACTGTGAACTTCTTCGCAAGAAGTCAAATATAACGGTAGTCTCTACTCGAGGAAAATCGGTAACGGTATGCTAGTTCTACCTTCCCACTAGCAAGGGCTGTAACGGTAATCTGTAATTACAAGGTGCACCAGGTCTAACGAACCCGCCGTTAGCTACGGGATCCTTCATTGTCCACTCCCACTTATACTTGTCTCTGTAATCCGTATATACTTGTAGAAAATATTTTCAAACAATATAGGGCATTTCGGTTCTTATCAAATCATGTAATTTTATTTCAATAATAGTAAATTCAAGTGACGGTAAAACATATCTAGTGACAACAAGAATATTTAAAACAACGGTAATCATGTCAAATAACTATTTCGGTATCATATCGAATAAAAAACTTGTCCCACATGCAATTTAAAATAATCGGTAACATATTCATATAAAAATCATGTGTAAATTATGCAAGTTGTGAAAATACAAATTGCGGTAAGATTACTACTCACAGTACTCGTGTGAAATACCAAACTCGTCACTTCGAGCGATCCGTACAACTTTCTTCAATCAATCTATAACCACATCAACATCGATCTCGTGTTAATTTTTTTTGTTTAGGCTAATTCATGGCTAATTTAGAATACCCAACCCTCGAGGTTTCATGTTTGACTCTTAATTTGTCCAGAATAATTCTTATTGGTATTTAATTTCTTATACCTTGTGAAACCCTTCAATTATATAAACTGAGATAAAAAGAATTACCAGAAGAAAAGAACCCAGCTGAGAAATTCAAGTATTATCTGTAAAAACCAGTGCGTATTTAAGATTTCTCAAGGTTTAGTTCCAGCCTTTTTCTTCTTCTTCTTCTCCTCCTTTTGAAATCCCTTTTGTGCGTTTTCTAAAGCAGACTCGTTTTCTTTCTTTCTTTCTTTCATTTTTTAGCTTCTGTTGTGTTTGCCTTTCTTTACCTTTTCTTTCTTTGTTTTCCGTCACTATTCAATGGGCTTTTGCCCATTTAATTAGCTAGTCTTTTTTTTTTAGTTTAAGTAACATTAAATGATAAAAATACCCCAATTTGAATATGAAGTATTATATTATCACGGCAAAATTGAGAGACAGATATGAGATAATTTTTTATGGCAGGAGAACAAAGAGTTTTAGATAGGGTAAAGCGATAATTTGATGCTTTCAATTCAGTTTTACTAGTTTGTGAGATTGGTATGGTAGTAACATTACCCATGGTGATTTCCTCATGTCCATGGCGGTAGTCTTGAGCAATTGCTAGGCTTTGAGAATCTGAGGCAATGTGATGTGTGGCCCCTGTGTCGATGATCCATGATGGTTGTTGTTGTGATTGAAGTCCAACAAAGTTGGCTCTAGCCTGAAAATGATTGTGGGACTGGTTTCGACAAACTTGGGCAGAGTGGCCAAGACGATCACATAGCTGGAAAACCAGATTATTGTCAGACTGAGCAAGGTTCTTACGAGTCTTCCATGGTTGGCCTCGACTGGCACTACAACATTTAAGGGCTCCAGCCACCCCTGAAAAGTGTGGCCTAAGATGTCAAGAAGTGTAGCATTAGCTCAAAGGCAACACTTTACGACTTTAGGCTACGCTTTTAGGGGGGTGGCCTAAAGTACCGTAACCTTTGACTTATGGCCACGCTTTTTACATGTTGCCGTAGGATCCACGCTTCAAAAGTGTGGCCGATGCACTAAAAAAGCTACGCTTCATATTTCCTCCATAGCCACACTTTTATGACGTAGAGCTACAATTTTGAAGTGTGGTCTTTATTGCTTTATAGACCACACTTTTAGAGCGTGGCTTCTAAAGAAACAGTGATCAAGCGTGGCGTCAAATTGCCAGTCTCTATGGTCACATTTCTAAGCGTGGCAATTGTCTACACTATGAAATAATTTTAAAAATATTTATATTTGCCATAGTTGTGTGGTTAAGAAATTATTTTTGCCTACATTAAACTCTGTATTCACATTTATTTCAAGTACATACATTATGATCTCAAGCATCAAATTAAATAATAAGTAACAGAATAAAAATAATTCAAATACATATACTTGAAATAAACTTCAACAAAAAATATAATTTGCATAGTACTATACCCATACTAATAAAGCACTACTACTTCAAGAAGTTCACCAGCAATAAACTATTCAAAACCGAATGTATTTATAACAATAAACGTCACAATCGTTCAAAAAATCTTCATCATTCGCGTCAATAGGTCAAATTCATATGTGGCCACCATTTCCAATTGCATCATCTGCATTTTCCTACACAATCAAAATGAAATTAAAAATTAGAAAAAAACCTATATGTAGTATGCATTGGTTATAACAACATGTCTTATTAATAACTAATGAGGTTTATTTCACTACTAAAGCATAACTAAGTCAAACACAGAAAAAGAGGTGCAAGCCAAGGAGAAGCAAAAACGTGAATTAATAACCTGCTACATCCCAATATCTCAGAAAGCTTTGCCAAACCTAACGATTTGGACCATAAACTTCCTGAGGCTTCACCATACATACCCTTTAACAGAGGATCATTCAAGGGAACCTCTTGAACTCATTCTTGACCAAATGGCTAGAACAAAAAGAACAATGATTTTTTCAAGAGTGTCAGCAGCTATGAACCTGTAGTTCATTGCATAAGGATTATTGGAAGCAATGAAGTGAAAAGATAGCAATGGAATAGCAAAAAGAGCAACAAATTTGTTGATCCCTGAACATTGATCTAGGGTGAAGATTTTTCACCATTTTATTGAACTATAAGCTAAGATCATTGCTATATACAGTGGATCTACAACAGTGAGAACATAGCAAAGGTCTGAAAGTGATATCATTTTTTTGTTAACTGATGAAACTCAGCAAAAAGACTCAAAATTTATGGAAAATGAGAGAGGTGATATGATATATTTATGAGAATTAAAAGGCAGACAAAGAAGTAAATGCAAAAGAATAGAAAGTATGATATAATTTATGCTCAAAACATAAGTAAAAGAATTAATCCCCTAAGTTAGAAAAGTGAGGGTGCTCACTGTTCACTACCCATATTAGAGGTGAACAAATAGTAAGAAAACCAATAGCTAAGTATCAAAAATTCTTTTCATGAAGATAAAAGACATTGTTAAGAGCCTTTGTAAATCCCAATTAAAACAACACAATTGCATGATATGTATGTTAAAGTTAAAATTGTGTATTTATAACATCTGTAAGTCATATTCATGAACTGCTTTTAGTAGTAGTGAGTTGATACTTCTGTAATGACGTTCTAACAAGTCAATACAGGAAAAAAGTAAAATACATTTAAAGTATAGGTTCAAAGACAAAAAAATTATCTCCTTGTATAATCGCAACAATCACTTAATTTAATAACAATAGCAATTAAACTAGCTAGAAAATAGACAGATAACAAGGGCCTTCCACTAAAACACTAACATGTTTCAGTGGAAAACATCTAATGAAGAGAAATTATATTTATGGTAGATATCAAACAGAAGCTCACTAACCAAAATTGAATTCTTTCCATAACCAAATACCTTAACTAGATCGTGTTTCACTGAAAAGAGCTAATAGTTTCGTGTGGTAAAATTTGTCACCAACTGATCCTTTGTTAACAAAGAATCACGTGTCTTTTTCTTTTGACAAGAGGAAAATAAACTTATTTTGCAGCCATTATTATTGCCGCTAAATTGGTATTGGCAACAAGTAATGTAACATGAAATGGGCATCATGCGTCTTATAACCAGATAATTTTCTTTCGTCTAGTTGCACACACCTAGATATATTGGAAGTTGTAACGACCCGACTGGTCGTTTTGAACTTTTGCACTTTGATCTCCAATTCTCAGGCATGACTTACCCCGTGTTATGTATTATGACTAATGTAGATCGTTGGTTTAGTTTTCAGGAAGATTTGGAATGAATTTGAAAGAACAGTTTTAGTTGAAAGCTTTGAATTTGAAAGGTTTGACGGAGAGTTGACTTATTTGTATATGAGCTCGGATCGGAGTTTTTATGATTTAGTTAGCTTCGTTAGATAATTTGTGACTTAGGAGTGTGATCGGAAGTAATTTTGGAGGTCCGGTGTAGAATTAGGCTTGAATTGGCGAAGTTAGTATTTTGGCGAATTCCGGTTGATAGGTGAGATTTTGATCCGAGGGTTGAAATGGAATTCCGAAAGTTGCTATAGCTTCCTTAAGTGATTTGGGATGTGTGTGTAAAGTTTCAGGTCATTCGGACGTCGTTTGGTTGGGTTTTTGATCGAATGCGTGTTTCGGAAGTTTTAGAAGAACTTAGGCTTGATCGACGTAATTTGATGGTTTTGGTGTTGTTTGAGGTGTTTTGATAATTGGAACAAGTTTGAATAACGTTTTAGGATGTATTGGTATTTTTGGTTGAGGTCCCGGGAGCCTCGGGGTGATTTCGGATGGCTATCGGGATGAGTTTTGGACTTGTGCAAATTGCAGGCCTGCTGCTTCTGGTATTTCCGCTTCTGCGGAATTGGAACCGCAGAAGCGGTATCGCATATGCGGCGTGGGAGTCGCGGAAGCGGAAAAGGGCAAGGCTAGGCTGGACCGCAGATGCAGAGTGGGGACCGCATCTGCGGAGTTGCAGATGCGGCCTGGGGTGTTAAGTTATTTTCCGCAGAAATGGAGGGAGGAACTGCAGAAGCGGTAGTCGCAGAAGCGAAAGGATGACCGCAGAAGCGGTAATGACTGGGCAGAATATTTAATTGGTCTTCTTCGCGAAATTTTAAGGGTTTCTCATCTCTAACCTCGGACTTGGAGGATTGTGGGCGATTTTGAAGAGAGATTTCAAGGGGTTTCGATAAGGTATGGATTCTTGGACTTAAAACACGATTTTATGGTGTAAATACATGGATTAGAGCTGAAAACTCAAGTAATTAATGGGCAAAATGGTGCTTTAGGGCTTGAAACATAAGAGAACAAACATTGGGATTTGTGGGGTCATTTGGACTCCGATTTTGGTATTCTTTATATGTATAGACTCGTGGCGAGATAAGGAATCCGTTGATGTAAAATTTTCTGGAATTCGAGAAGTGAGCCCGGGGCTCGGATTTTGCAAAATTTCATGATTTTCGATGTTTTTTATTCTTTTCGATTGGGTTATGTTCCCTTGGCCTATAGTGATGTATTCGTTGTGGTTTTGATCAGATTCGACGTGCGAGGAGGCCGATTGGAGAGGCAAGGGCATAGCAAGCTAGGATTTTGGCCGGCTTGAGGTGAGTAATGATTGTAAATGATATCCTGAGGGTTTGAGACACCGGATTGCACATCGTAGTGCTATATTGAGGCGACTTGCACGCCGGATAGCGAGCATTGGGTAGAGCACCGTTGGGGATTGTTACTTGGTCCGTCCCGATTGATGATTTTACAGCGTATTTTGACTGAAACTTATTTGTTATTATCATGATTTGGGTTGATTGCCATATTTGGGCTTCGTGCCAATTATTTGAACCCTTCGGAATTTTATCACTGTTTCCTCACTGTTTTGACGTGTTATTTGAACTCGGTCCTGTTGATATCTCCTATTTTACAAACTCAGCCAATTTTTACTCAGATTTGAAACTTAAATGATATTTCTAAATGATATTTTGGGCTGAGAACTACTGCTTTACAAATGCCCGAGGGGCTTGTGATGATTTTCGGACTGAGTGAGGCCGAGGGCCATATGTGAGGATATGCTGAGTGATATGAGGCCGAGGGCCTGAGATACTTTATATGCCACGAGGTGGCTTGAGTGACGTGAGGAGGCTTTCAGGCCTTGTGAGTGATGTGAGGAGGCTTTCAGGCCTTGTGAGTGATGTGACGAGGCTTTCAGACCTTGTGAGTGATGTGAGGAGGCTTTCAGGCCTTTTGAGCGATGTGAGAAGGCTTTCAAGCCTTATTTTATATGCCACGAGGTGGCTTGATATTGCGCTTGGGCCATAAGGGGCCCCTCCCGGAGTCTGCACACCCCCAGTGAGCGTCGTCGACGATAAATGGATCGGGCTGCACGCTGCAGCGAGATGTGGATCGGGCTGCACGCTGCAGCGGTTACTATATGATATTGTTCTGAGAGTGAGCCCGAGGGGCTGGTACTGTTTTTGAGATATTGCCCGAGGAGCGAGTATATATGTGCTCATTTTGCATACTTACTTGGCTTTTACTTGTTATACTGTGGTATTTGTGCCCAAGGGGTGGATTTCTGTGCATATCGGCACTAATTGCTTTGAAATTATTTCGCAACTGTTGAAAAGACTATTTTCAAAAGAGGTTTAAACTGAGCCAAGAGGTTTTTCTAAAGATTTTCACAGTTCACTACTTTCTCAAAGGATTGTACTCTGCTTCTATACAGCATGCTGGTTGCTTACGTGATTTCTTACTGCTCAGTAGTTATCTACCTTTATTACTCACTGAGTTAGAGTACTCACTTTACTCCCTGCACCTCATGTGCAGATGCAGGTATTTATTCACCCTGTAGCGGGTTTTGGCTGATTGAAGGTAGAGCTATAGGAGTTTAGCGAGGTGACCGCCAGCGTTCGCAGCGCCGCTTCTCTCCCTTTTGTTCATAATTCCTATTTCGAGTATTTATTTTTAGGCCTTGTAGAACTGTATTCACACTCTAATAGATGCTCGTGACTTGTGACACCCCGATTAGGGCCGTGTTGGGTTGTAGTTCAGCTAATTAATATCATCAATCATATTTGAACTGTTATTGAACTGTTTAACTGCTTAAAAGTGGTGTTCTGAAATGGTCTGGCGGGCTTTGTCTTCACGAGAGGCGCCATCACGACCGGAGCGGGGTTTGGGTTGTGACAGAAGCACTACCATCAGGTAGCTTTGTTGTCTTTAGAACACCACAAAAAACTAATTTCTCTCCATTAGCCATTGAGAAGCACGCTTTTGCATACTTTGTTCTCTTGACATCCTTTGTATCTTTTGGTTGAAGGTTCTTTCTAATGCCCATCTCTTTTAGATCATAACGAGCATTTGGATGATCTTTTGTCTTGCCAGGAATATCCAAAAGAGTTCCAATTACGTTATCAACTATATTTTTCTCTATGTGCATTACGTCAAGATTGTGACGTAATGAATTGTGCTGCCAATAAAGTAATCAAAAAAATTGACTTTTTCTTCCATGGGCCATCATTTGTTCTCTTCCTCTTTTTCCCAAAGACATTATTAATATTTTGTAAGTCATTAAGCACATCGGTTCCCTTCAACAAAGGCGGAGGAAGCCTAAATTCTGTTTTTCCATTGAAAGACCTTTTGTTGGATCTCCATGGATGATCCATTGGTATAAAAACACGATGATCCATACAACACATTTTTCGACTATGTTTAAGATAGCGAGAATTAGTGCCATAATTACAACAAGGGCAAGCCAATTTCCCTTTTGTACTCCAACCAGATAACATAGCATATGCAGGGAAGTCACTGATTGTCCACAAAAGAGCTGCTCGCATTTGAAAGGTTTGATTTCTTGAAGCATCATATGTTTCCACCCCAGACTCCCACAACACATTTAACTCTTCTATTAATGGTTGTAAATAAATGTCAATGTCATTTCCAGGTGACCGCGGCCCAGGTATAAGCAAAGAAAGCATACAATATTCTGGCTTCATGCACATCCAAGGAGGCAAATTATACACCATTAAGATAACTGGCCATGTGCTATGAGATATGCTCATGGTTCGAAATGGATTGAACCCATCACTTGCCAAGCCAAGTCTCAAATTGCGAGAATCTGTTGCAAAATCCGGATGAAAGCTATCAAAGTCTTTCCATGCTTGGGCATCAGCAGGATGCTTAACTTCCCATCTTTAGAACGCTCCTCGTCATGCCACCTTAATGTATCCGCTGTCTTGGAGCACATGAATAGCCTTTTGAGTCTAGAAATTAATGGAAAGTGTCTCAAAGTTTTTGCTGAAACGCGATGAGCTTTTTTAGAACGCTCAACCTCGCTATCTGCTTCAGGATTTTTGATATATCTGGAAGCTCCACAAACATGACAATATTCATCAGCCTTATGTTCATTCCTAAATAATCAAGATTGGGACCTTCACCATTTTTTGGTATTATTGTAAGATAAAGGAATGTTCAACTCGGGCATCGCCTCTTTCAATAACTCTAAAAGAGAAGTGAATGACGCATTGCTCCATCCATGTAGACACTTCAACAAATATAGACGAATTGTGAATGATAATCTAGAGAATCCTTTACAACCAGGATATAGTTCTTGGCTTGCCTCATCAACTAAGTTATAGAATTTATTGGCATCTTCATTTGAACCTTCATAAAGTCCTTCGGCTTGTGCAATATCTCTAAATTGATCATTCAATAACCCATTAATAACATCATACGAGTTAGTTTCATCACTCATGTCACCATCAACATTCATAGGGATTTCCCATTCCCCGTGATTAATCCATCTTGTATAACCTTGAACAAAACCATAGCATATTAGATGATCATATATTACATTCCTTTGAGTCCAACGAATATTGCAACACTTTGCACATGGGCATTGAATTTCCTCTCCTTGGGGATCTCCATAAAGGTAAGCAAATTCTAAGAAAGATTGTACCCCATCAATATACTCTTTGCTATACCTTGGTAAATCCATCCAATCCTTGGATGAAACATTTGAAACCCTAAAAATCAGATATTAATATCGAATCATCAAATATATAATCATTTAAGTATTATATATACATTACAAATAAATCCTAAAAGTCATGAGTATGTTTTCAAAATCATATGTAATGTAAGATGATAAGAATATCTTACCTAGTCATGACACTTATGTTAAGCCAAACCCAACTTCGAATATAGATCTTCCTGAGCGTTGATTTTTGTTCTTGGAGAAAAAAAGTAAAATTAATAGGATCCACACAACAAGAAGATAAATCAATAAGATATTCTTTTGGTAGGGAGATAGGATATTACTCAACTTAATACATACTTATTAGTCCAAAGCTCACATGTTAAATTGACTTCTTTGAGAATCATGGTCACAAAAATTCATGAAAGAATAAGAACAATGAAATCAAAAGAAAAACAGAAAGTGAGAAAACACTAGTATCAAATTCCTATTTAGCAATATTCATATTTCAGGAAGTGATCAAATAGTAGTGTCAAATTCCTTTTTCCAATATTCTTGTTAACGTCTTCAAAAAAATCTCAAACAAGAGAACCAACTTGAGTTAATAATCATTATCTCTAAAACTCAATAAGAAAACTTCTATAAATTGCAAATTATATACTATTATGCCAGTATACACTTCCTGTATCAATGGTTGGTTATACACCAAAGTTTTCATTACAATGGAGAAAGACCATTAACAAGAACGGGAAAGAACACCATGGAGGAGGTTACGGCAATGCGAGAAAAACTAGAGTCATCCATACATCACTGTCAATACAAGAAGGATGAGAGTCCAAACTTACAACATGGACATCGAGACTGTGCAGCCCTCATTGGTGTTTATGTCCAGATACAGAGGTCATCACGGGTACAGTGAAACAAATAGGCAATTACATGTACATGACGGGTAACCAAAAGTTCCGGAACAGAAAATTCTTTTGGAATACCAAAACTTTAAGAAGAGAATTTGGCAAGGTACTATAGTTTGAAGACAACTGATAAAAGTAGTGAATGCTATTAGCAAGGAAATCCAAATACATCCAACTACTTCAACATAATAAGAATTCGATTCATACAATGGTTTGTCAACTTAAAGGGAATCCAATCGGCTACAAGAGCAAACAACAGACCAGGACACTGAATTTTGTGTGCGACGCCAACTGTTTGTACTCTATTTTTGGACAACAGAGGCTCTATCACCAAGCTAATTGAGTACATTAAGGAAGATGGAATCTCAACAAAAATTACAAAAGCATGGAACCAACTCAGATACATGACAATCACTACATAAATACATTCGACGTATACTACTTGGTTATATCGAATTGTACGACTAAGTTTGAGTATCACTAACTCAAATTTGGTTATAGGAATTATGTGTTACTCTTACCCAATGGGATCAAAAGCACTTTGCCTAGTGGAATTTAAAAAAATAAATAAAAATTAGAGACTTTTTCATGAGATGGGTTTTATCTAAATTATTTTTGTAAGGCTTGTTCAGTTTTTTCTTTCTTGGAATTAGAAAATTAAAGAAAACAGAGATTGGTATAATATAACTATTTCTAAAAGCTTGAGAACTTACAATTCTAAAAGCAATAGAAGAGCAGCAACCAAGGATGAAGCAAACGTAGAAATAGAAGCAGCAATTGAGGGATTGGAGCAGCGGTGGCGTTTAAACTGATTTGCTACTTATTCCTTAGGGTTTTCCAAGTACTATTTTTGCTATGTATTCCTATAGGGTTTTTCAAGTACTATTCGATCTTGGACTTATGAGAATTGGCGAAATATGCAGTGTAATTTTGGTGGAAAATTTTTTGGGAATTTTTTTATAAGGAATTTTTAGGGTACGCTTGTAAAGGGTGGTATTTAGTATGATAATATAGCAACCGTCCAAAAACGATGCAATATAATTTAAAGGCGTGGCCAAAAGTTTTATATTTAGGCAACACTTAGAAAATGTTGTCTTTACAATTAAACGGAACGCTTTATAAGTGTTACTTTAAAACCCGTGGCCAAAGACTCTACTCAAAGGTCACGCCTAAAAAGTGTTCCTACATATACTTTTGGCAACACTTTTTGAGCGTTGCCTAAATTAGTGTGGTTGTAGGCCTAAAATGTTGTAGTGTGGGTTGATTGTTGTTTGCGTTGTTGTAACGCCTGTTGTTGGTATTGTTGCGAGGTTGAGTAGTAGATCGTTGTGCAATAGCAGCATTAACATAATTTGAGAGAGAAACGTGAGTATCATGATGCTTGAGAAAGAGTTCATGATCAAGTAACTTCTCATACAACTCTTCATATGAGATGGTAGTATCTCGCGCCTGAATAGTTGTTAAAAATTCTTTGAAATCAGATCCAAGACCAGTAAATATCTTCACAATGAGTTCCTCGTTGGATACAGAAGCACCAGCTGTTGCAAGCTCATCACAAAGAGAGCGAAACTAATGCATAGAGTCAACGACAGGTAAAGCATTCTTTGCAAGGCGAGCTAAGCGATCTCGTAGGCTAAAAATTCGTATTTGGGATTCATTGGCATACGCTATGTGAAGCGCATCCCAAGCAGCCTTTGAAGAGGTTGCTGAAGCAACAAATGCAGCAAGGGTAGAATCAACTGAAGCTAGGATGGCATTTTGAATAAGTTGATCTTGGCGAGACCAGGTTAGGTACGCATAACCATGGACACCTGAGCCTTCTAGAGGGTAAAATTATGACTACCTGCAAGCTTAATAGGAAGTTGTGTGATAGGGTTAATCTGAACAACAGTGTTGTTCGCAGCGTCGGTATTAACAACGGTAGCAGCCATTTGGGTCGGGTAGGGATGGGGAAAAATACTAAGATCTGACTCGCAAGAGTACTTTTAAGATCTAATACCATAAAGAGGAAGGTTGTAGACTGAATGAAGGGAGTTAGTTTTATTAATGAAGTAAGAGCTCTTTATATAGAGCAAAATTACAACAACAAATCTTCTGGAGATAAAGATACATAAGACCTAACAAACTCCTAAAGAAAAGGCTAACAAAAAGATACATATAAAAGATACAAATAAAGGCTATGTTAATAGATACGACTGAATCAGCCAAGAGTCCTTTATTTATAACTTGTGTTCTCAATTAATCACAAAATGGATACAAGACATCGTGTTTTTTCCGTGTAAATTCTTTCAACTATATTTTCTGACAGATAATTGAATGTGATAATGGCAAATTAGTGAACAATTATCATGAGTTCTGTTATGATGGATATTCGAAAATAGTGGCGTGACAAAAAAACTCATTCATTATGGATGTGCCAATTTTTTTCTTATATTAAATGATTATGTAGCAGGATTTTTTTAATTAGGAAAGGAGTTAGTTCTATTTTCACTTGCTAAAGATAAAAAGTAAAAAATCTATGTACCTTTTAGAGTATATTTGTCGAAACCGATAAATGATTAAAAATAAGACAGTTCTAAATGTTCGTATTTGCGCGTGAACTTTGCGAAGTAAGAAATTCGAGTCCTTTGTTAAAAATTTGCTTTAAAATGATATTGCCATAACCAAACTTATCATATATGCTCTCCAGTTTTTGATGGAGCTTCAACTGGCATGTTTTTCTCTATGACTATGTTTACCATCTTAAATTGTCATGTAAGTGAAACACGTGGGAAAAAGAAAAAGAAAAGGAAAAGAGTTCTAATTGCCCTTCACTTTGCGAAATTACTTATTCATGCCCCTATGTGCTACTTTTATTTTAATTAATCTAAGAAGGAAACCACCACTGTCATAGCCGGTGACTAAGAAGAGCTTCCACCATACCAAGTAGGAGTAAAAACCGAACCGGAAAATCGCACTAAACCAAAAAGTCAAACTAAATCGATTAAAAATTTAAGTAGGTTTGGTTTGGTTTGGTTTGATATTGAGTAAAAAAATCCGAACCAAACTGACATACAAATATATAATTTTTATATATTCTTTTAAGACTTTTTATAGAATTTTCTTTAAAAAAAGTCTAGAAATATTTGCAATTCTCTTATGGGACATAATATTTAGTTAAATATGAAGTGCTCCATATTTATTAACTTTAAATAATGAATTGTATGATCACTTTCTTATCAAGTGTTAGTGAAATAAGTCAATCTCTTTGTTCTTCCATATTCATACGTCAAGATCTATTAAATTCTTATATCTTTTCAAATTTGAAATGGTATTTCGATAATTTAAAATTATATAAAACATATCATTATATAGGTTCATATTTATCTTTATGTTTAATTATTAAATTCGGTTAACCTTGAAAGTGTACATCAACGTAAAATTTTTGTTACACGACTAAAAAATAACTATCATGTGTTATAAGAAAATTCTTCCACAAGAATATTTTAATAGAATATATATTTGTCTTTTTTTCAATATTTACTAAACATATATTTACTTATCAAAAATTTAACAAGATAAGATTGAAATAATATTTATATAAAAAAAAATCCGAAAAACCCGACAAAACTGAACCAATCCAAACCGATATAGTTGGTTTGGTTCGATTTTGATAAAAATCGAACCAACTCGGTCCATATATACCCCTAATACCAAGCAATGGTGCTCTTTACAAGAATTATAAGAAAACAACTTTACCGCGATTGGAACACCAAAGAATGGAAGTTGCAAAGAGGCCTAATGTTATACCTTGTGTTCTCATTTCTATTTTTTTGATAAGCAGGTGTGAGCATGTGATTTTAACCCTATATGAGTTACTCCTATAAAATCAAAGAAAATAGCTTTTTCCCATTATTTGCCATTTTATAGGATTTTTGTTAATTGTTTGCATTGTTGTGTACGTTTAGTTTTGTTTGAAAAATCACTAAAATATCAAAAATACCATTCATTGTATTTAGATTTTATTTTTATAGTTTTAGGATTAATTAGTTAATTATTTATTTTATTAAAAATGAAAATCACAAAAAAGGCCCACTTTATATTTTTTACCTTTTAATTTTTAGATTATTGATTTTCCTCTTCTAATTTAGGGTCATAGTAATTTCATAATTTTTGTAATTAGATATTTGGCTTAATTTTACAATTTTAGACTAATTTAGGAATTTAATATAGGTTTTTTAATTAAAGAAAAGAAAAAGAAAGAAAAAAAAACAAGAAAAAGAACAAAAGAAAAGGAAATAGTTGGTTAACTAAAAGAAGGGGTTTTTAATTGAATTTGGGTTGTTTCCAAACCCAAAATTAACCTCAAACCCGTTCCCAAACCCAGGCCCAAAATAGCCACCCGGTCCAGACCCCATCTGAAGCCAAACGACACCGTATCTCTTAGTTTTGATCTCAGTCGTTGATCACTTTGGTTCTAACGGCTGGGAACTAATTAATCCTTTACTATATTATTGTCCGAACGAGTCCACCCCCCCCCCCATTTCCCTTCTCATTTTGTCTCTCTCACCTACAGAGACCAAAACCTAGCCGCCTTCACTCCCTCACCGGCTCCGCCGTGGTCCGCCGACCGGAAATCGCCTCACGGCGGCGGATCACCTCCAACCACCACCAAATCAACACCCCATAACCCCCGTCCCTTCCTCTTTCCAATCTCCTAACCATTTTCCTCAAATCTTTATCAAACCCTTCGAATTTCAAATCTAAGACCGGAATCCCCAAAACCCTAAATCACCCAAAGGCCACCAAATTCACACCCTACAATCTTCACACCCCTCTGAACCCTAAACTACCATTAATCCCCTTCGAATTAGCCTTAATTTCCTTGAATTTTGAATCTGAAGTCCCAGGAACCCTAACCTTCTTTTACTTCCAAATTTTCGGCAGTTTTTTGGGCTTTTGAACCCAAGACTTCCATGAATCCATTGCTCTTGTTAAGAGCAGTTGATTGATGGTTGTCTAAAGTTCATTTGTACCCCGAAAATTTGGGTCAGAATTCGAAGACGGTCTAGTTTTATTGTTGAAAGAAATAAGCAATAGGTAATCTCTTGTAACTTTTTCTTTAGTTTTCTTTTGGTTTTGGCCTTTTCCCCTTTTTGTTAATTGCCTTTGATTAGCCGTGTGATTTAGTTTATCTTTTCTTTTCTTCCAACTATTTAGCTTCATTAATTGCATGATTAGATTTCATCATTAGGAATTTAATTTGCCCAGTTTTAGCATGTTTTGTTTCTAAAAACCCTTTTTGTTTTGTTTCTTTTTTCTTTCATGTTTATTCTTCTTGCAAGTTTGTTCTCAGTATCTATTAGTTTAATTAGGATAGGGTTAATGGTTAATTAATTGCCTATTTCAGCTAATTTCGGGTTGATTTAGCTTTAGCCTGATTCAGCCTAGTCTTAGTTAAAATAGGTTAATATTGATTTCTGATGGTTCTTTGCACAAAGCATGCTGAATCTCATTGGTTGTTTGAATCTGAGTGTACATGTTTTGATTGCTTAGGATTAACTGATTTTAAATTTAGGTTTGAACCTCTGAGCAGCAATTTAAACTTCAGTTTAATTTCAGAAAATGAAATGCAATACCACTAGGCAACCTAATCACTTAGCTGAAGGTCCTAAAAATAGTTGTAATTAATTTGAAACCAGAACATAGGACAAAGCTGAAATAGTCAGAAATATAAAGGGTAAAACTATACTTTTACATAGGCTAATATCAGAATGTTCTAGATTTTGCACAGTTGTCCCCATCCTTAGCATAGAAATGTTGATATTGGATAAGAAAACAGACAGCTAAAAAAGATGTTGTACTATTCTGAAGTTTCGAACTTAGGTCAGAATATTCCCTTTTTGATGCCTTTTTTGTGCACTCTATAAAAGGAAAATATTTCCTCACTCACTCAGAGACATTCAGCATCATTCTCTGCACAAAAGTTTTCTGAAACAAACATCAGATTTCAGAAATTCTAGAAAATATTCAAAACTTCTTATTTCTGGTTTTCACAAGCTGAGAAACATGGTTTGAAGTGGAGGATTTTTCTGGTTCCTTTAGCTGGGATTTCTGATTTCAAAGCTGTTTTAATTTGGTTTAAATATCTAGGGTTTTCTTACTGCTGGTTCTGCTGCTGTATTAAGCTTCAAATAGCTTTGGTTTTCTTGACCTTACTTGGTCTAGTTTTTCTTTGTTGTTTCAGGTATGTCTTGAACTTTGAAAGTGCAGAAAAAATGAAGTTGTAGCTCGCTGCTTGTTAAATGAAAATGCATGTTCTTCATTTCGAATTGCCACCTAAAAATGGTCATCTTGTAACTTTTCTGCTGTTTTCTCTTTTATTATTAAACATGTCATTATTGTTAGGATAGTATTCATAACCTAAAAGTTCAAATCAAGAGATGTATTGTATTGAGCATTTCATTAAACACTTGAATGTATAAGTGGACTCACAGGCTGTGTTTGTAAATCCAGCCTATACTTTGTGCAATATTTTGACGCTAGATTGCAACTAATGTATCTAATTAGTGGTTTTTAAGTGTATATGTTCATTATACTGATTTCATCACAGCATGAGTTAGTATACGTTAAAATTTAAGGTTCAGCTCCTGTTAGTAGCATGTCTTAAAGTAGTTATTTTCTAGGAATTTTGATGTTTTCGCATAAGCTTTAAGAAGAGATTTTGAAAATTTTGGTCTGGGCTTGGCAAAGGCCCAGGCAAGGTAGCCTGGTAGACCTCCGGTTGGGCTATCTCCATTTGAACTCATTTTTTTTGTCTTTGGGCTCAACATCAGGCCCAAACGACCTTGAGCTCCTGTTTTCTTTATTCAGAATAATAAATGGGTTCCTTGTCCGGGAACTGGGCTGGAAATCAGCCCAATTAAAGGACCACACCATGGTAAGCCAGCCACGCCCTTGGTCCCCTGATTATGCATTAGGCTCAATTTTGAGCCCAGTTGATGTTGATTGTTATCTATTGACCAGTCGACGGGCTGTTGTTGGTCCAATCTATCCTTTAATAACCAAGGATTTCCTTATGTTCAACCAAAATCTATCTAAATAGTTGGAGGCCCAGTAAGTCCCCCAAGCTTTTCTTACAATTAGTAGTTACATATTTTAAGTTCAACCATTTGTAAATGAGAGCATCCTTAGGCTTAATCAATTATGACTTCTAAAAATGGTTTAAAATGTATTTAGGTGTGCCATCCATAATTAAATCATCCATGGCCCTCACAAATTAGATTAAGAGCTGAACATTTGTAGCTTGTTGTGGTTAAATACAATTCCTTTAAAGAGAAAATGAATCAAGGTGTGACATCCATAATTAGAATATCCATGGCCCTAAAAAATATTGTAACTTAGATATTAAATATGAATCTTCATAGTTTGCTTTAGGCGTGTTACATCAAATTATCATGGCTACGGGTACGGTTTCCGTGACGTAGTTGTGATTTGTAATTGCTAAAATCCGGGTGTGCATTTCATGTGACCCGACTTCAATTTCCAACAATGATAAATAAAACGTGTCGCGGACCGTGGGTGCATTTCATGTAGCGTGGTTTAAGATATGTTTTAAATAACGTTGAATTTTTCTAAAAACAGTAAAAGCGGTTAGAAAGTCGTAAAAAATGCACATAGGTTTAAAATGCGTAATTCATCAGATAATAGGCCAATATTAATAGTTTAAGCGACCGTGCTAGAACCACGGAACCCGGGAATGCCTAACACCTTCTCCCCGGTTAACAGAATTCCTTACTTAGAATTTCTGGTTTCGTAGACTTTTAAATAAATTCGAAATTTCCTCGATTTGGGATTTCAAAATAAACCGGTGACTTGGGATACCAAATGAACTATCCCAAGTGGCGACTCTGATAAATTAAATAAAATAATCCCATTTCGAATAATGTCACTTTAATTGAAAAAACTCCCATATACCCTCTCGGGGTGGTAAAAATGAGGTGTGATAGCTCTGGCGACTCTGCTGGGGATCATAACCCAGAACTTTTGGTTTAGGGTTTAAGAATTCGAGCTTAGAATAATTGTTATGCTTGGCTTTATTTATTATCTGATTTTTACATGTTTGAGCCTAATGTGCTAAATGCTGCTTTTTACCGCTTTGATATTGTTTGAACTGTATAAAAATTGTTTTGAAACCCTCTCCTCTCTGAGTCTTCTAAATCATTTGGAAATTGTGCACTTCGTGTAACTTCTTTTCGGACAAGTTGCAAAGCCGGTGAAGCTTCTGTATTCCCGGTACGCTGGCCCCCCCCCCCCGGCTCGAGCTGTCCGCTCGGGTAAGCCAGGTCTAGAACAATACACCCAGGTTTTTAAACCTAGTATAACATAGCCTCATGCCGGATCCCTAGTAGGAACGCTTGTTTGCATCACGTGCATTTGACTTTGGGGACTCAACACAGGGGTTGGGTCCGTCTAGGACAGGTGTACCCGAAATCAAAAAGACCATCCTGATGCATTTTACTTGCTACTTGTACATTTATTTGCTTCAGATTGCATGTTGACTGGCTTCTAGAATAAGGGAGAAAAATTGGAAAAATCAAATTGAGGCATGAGAGAGATAATTACCCGTCTTTAGAAAATCTGGTGTCCAAAAAGTACCGAAACTTTGCCGAAATTTTGAAAAAAAAATAAAGAGAAAAGGAAAATTGTTTCAAAAAATATTTGGTGTTGTTTTCTGTTACGTCAAAACTTCCCAAACTACGCAAGTTTGATTCTCACCAGATGTGGGATACGTAGGCAACCTTCACCGGGTCCAACTCCATTTTTGCAAAAAAATAACCCAAAAATATGAAATGTTGTTATTTTGTCATAAATAAAATTAGGTGATGCCGTTCTTGTCTAAATAGCCCAAAATGTCCCCAAAAGCGGCGCCGGAAGAACTACTTTGCAAGAATAGCCACCTATGGTCATTTTTCAAATTCTTTGCCGATTAGCAAACACGGCCCTAAAATCTTGTTTCCTGAGGTGCTGAAGGGTCGTATTTGCAAAGGTGTTTTTGTTTTGAATTGCAATTTTGAAAAATTGATAATCTTCTCTTGAGTCAAAATAAATCATGGTCTTTTAACCGATCACTTTAAATAAATGTGCAGGATGAGCACTATTGAAAATGAACCCTTCACAATCCTCGAGAAAATCCCGTTAGAACTCCATATGTGGTGGAATGACTTAGGGGAAGTTAGCAGAGGTACTGCGATAAAAGCTTTGGGCGGTCTCATTGGTCTTTTGAAGATTAAACCGAGGTTGGATATAATTGAGGCTTTAGTACCTTTTTGGGACCCGACGCATAATGTGTTCCATATCTTTGATTTTGTGCTAACCCCTACGCTTGAGGAAATAGCGGGCTATGCTGGTTTTAGTGGGAATCTCAGAAACTGGTACCCAGTGGCACCAAGAGTGGTGACTCCTCACAAGTTTCTGGACCTTCTAAGTATCAGTTGGGAACTCAAAGTTGGAAATTTGGCTGATGGATTTTGCACATTCTACTTCTTGTACCGTCGTTATGGGGATCCCCACGGTTTTGAGGCTCCAGATACTGGTCTAACTCATTCAGGGAACAAAGGTAAATGGGAAGCACGTTGGGGACTGGCTTTTATAGTGGCATTCATGGGCATCTTAATCTGCCCAAGAAAGGATGGACATATAGAGTTGGGGCTCGTGGGAACGGCCGACTTCATGATTAAAAAGGCTAATGGCACCATTGTACCGATGATCCTAGCAGAGATTTATCGAGCTCTAACTGTTTGCCGAGCAGGGGGAAATTTTTTTGAGGGTTGCAACATGCTTTTACAACTTTGGATGGAAGAACACCTTTGCCATCATCCGGGGTACATGAACTATGGTATGACCGGTCTTAACTGCATTGAAGAACATGAAAACCGGATAGAGGGTCATGAGTTTTCGGAAGGTACGGAGGCATGGTTCGCACATTTGAGTTCCTTGACTGCAAATAAAATTGAGTGGACATTCGGTTGGCTCCCGGTCACTAAAGTCATTTATATGTCGGCCGAAGCGTGCTTTCTTCTATTAATGGGTCTCCAGAGCATTCAGCCATATGCTCCACACACGGTTCTGCGCCAGCTAGGCAGATACCAAACTATCCCTCATGATGAAGATTTGAGTCGACAAGTCATTGAACTAGGCCCAAAAGCTGCATTCCCGGAAGAAAAGGTTCGACAGATTTGGCATCAGTGTAGGTTCCTGGAGCCAAAGACTCGGGTACGGGATTTGTCCAAAGGCGAGTTAGAGCCTAGTTACACGACCTGGTATGGTAAAAGGTTTCAAGTACATCAAGAGCCCGAACGGCCTTCCAAAAGGCCCCATGTCCAACAATTCGATGATGGGGCACAAGAGCAAAGGGATTGGTTGGCAAAAGAGACAAGCTACAGGGCCACGATAAGCAAATTGGAGGGGCAAATCAAAGATCTTAAATTTGACTAGTAGTGTACAGGCTGCTGCTGATGAAGGGGAGAAGAAGAAGTTGGCCCAAGAAAACAAAGCCCTTCGAGCCCAGATCCAAAAAATGAAGGTAGCTGCTGAGATTCAGGAAAGGAGCCGAACGGATGAAAGACTCATAAACGGTCTTAGGAGGAAGATATCTGAGTACGAGGATGATTTGGAAAAATGCGAGGGTAGTTTGGCAAGAGCCCGGGCACAGTTGGAGAAGAACGTAGAAGGACGGGCAGAGTTTGTCCGGCAATTGAAAAGGAAATATGATGGAGAAGTCACAAACCTGAAGAAAAAGCTAACTACCTCCGAGAATAAGATGGCCAAACAAACAATGAACTTTAAAGCCGAGAGGGAACATTGTTATGCACTAATGTCTCAGCTAGAAGAAGATATGCAATAGTTGCAGGGTCAAAGCTATCATGACACCCAAGTGCTAGAAGCTAGTTCTCAACAAATCAAATGTTTGCTCCAAGAGAAAGGCATCATTAGGGAAAGGGTTAGAGCAATTGCCGACTACATCGTCATGAAATGCCGTGAATGTGAGGACATGACTGAAACCACCTTCTTCGCTGCAGTGATGACCTTTGTTTGCCAAATAATGAATGACCTGGATCGTCTCCTAGGAGATCTTGCATATAGGCCCATGGCGAGACCGACTGATGTCCCACGGGCCCCTGGAGCAGTTTTAAGCACTTAGTGTATTCTTAATTTTCGTTTCGAGTCTGTATTTCAGTTTCCAGTTCTAGAGTCTGTTTAAGATGTTTTTAGTTTTTCAATCCTAGAGAAAGTATGATTGAGTCTTTTCTAACCAGAGAAAATTAGACTAGTTTTTATTTTAATGAAATTTTACGAAAAACCACAAATATGTTATATTTCCTTATATTTGCACCATTTATTCCTTGAAACATACGTGATTGATCTGATCCACGCCAGCGGCATCGTCGTTGTACCCCCGCTAGCACATCCCACATCGGATACGATTCATGATTTTTAAACCCAATTCCCAAAATATAAAAATAAAAAATAAATAAAAAGGAGAGAAGAGAGAGAGAGATGGAGAGAGGAGAGAGAAGAACAAGAAAAAGAGGAAAAACAAGAATATAAAGAGAAAACAATGATAAAGGTGCAAAAGAAAGCAAAAAAAGTGAAAAGCGCCAAAAGAAAAGGAAAATCGGGGAGATAAACAAAACGCCGGAGGAGACAACGCACACCGTCGCAAAATATGTAGAAACACATTAAACTGTATAGGTGCATTCACATCCCCCAATGTGCAATTCCCTGTGTGTGTAATTGCTCTCAAAACTCAATCGGTTTTTTTATGTCTGCTGTCGAGTAGGTTTGTTTTTAAGGTGGGTTGGTTTTTGCGTAACCTCGGTTCCACACCCCTACATTACAAAAGATCCACGGGAAGTTGTCGAAATTGTCGTCAGAAAAGTCATCTACCCAACAATTCCCATCTCAAGTGGATAGGCCGATATCGGCTATCCCAAACATTTCAGGAGTCAGCAGCCGCTGAACGAGAATAGGGTACTTACGCCTCCGCATTGTTGGAATGTGGGACGCTTGGTCCACGGGTAGAGAGTCGCCTAGTCAATACCTGGTTATCCCGAGGCTACTTCCCAGAGCAAGTGGAAACTCTTCCAACATACCAATAAATTTACCCAAACACACCCACTCGGATATCCTACTATCTCAGCCCACTTTATCGGAACGCCTCTGAGGTTCGCCCCTAGGCATTGATTTCAGGAAATGGGCCATCTAAACATATTCACCGCACACCAACCTCCGCTACGGCACACAACCACTTTTCCCAAGGGCCAAGCTTTGAATCCATCATCTTTTACTTTCCAAGTACACCTTATACCATCATACACGGCCCATTTCACCACCAATTCTTACCCCAACAACCTCGGTATGAGTTTACTGCGGGACAAGAGAAAGCTGCAAAGAACCCCGAGCAAGAGGAAGTCACTCGGAAAATGAGAAGCATGGAACAAAGCCTCAAGAATATACAAGGTTTAAGTGGCCAGAAGAGCGTATCCTACGCTGATTTATGTATGTTACTGCATGTTCACCTACCTATTGGTTTTAAGACTCCCAAGTTCGAAAAGTATGACGGACATGGGGACCCCATAGCCCACCTCAAAAGGTATTGCAATCAATTAAGAGGGGCAGGTGGAAAAGAAGAACTCCTAATGGCTTATTTCGGAGAAAGTCTAGTTGAAATCCCATCCGAGTGGTATATGGATCAAGACATATCTCGCTGGCACATATGGGATGATTTGGATCGAGATTTTGTCAGGCAATTTCAGTACAACATAGACATAGCTCCTGACAGAAATTCTCTATCTAATCTCAAAAAGAAGTCTTCGGAGAGTTTCCGAGAATATGCTGTCAAGTGGCACGAACAAGCTGCCAGGGTGAAATCCCCGATGGATGAGACCGAGATGGTAAGTGTTTTCCTATAAGCCCAAGAGGCTGACTACTTCCAGAACATGATGTCTACAATGGGAAAGTCGTTTGCTGAGGCTATCAAAATTGGGGAGATGGTCAAAAATGGTTTGAAGACAGGCCGCATATTGAGCCAGTCTGCTATAAGAGCTACGTCACAAGCAATCCAGAGCGGGTCAGGAGGTGTAGCAAACAGAAAGAAGAAAGAAGAAGTGGCGATAGTGGCTTCAAGTCTGAGAAACACCCGTCAAACCCCGATGTTCTCCTCCAAACACCCGGAACATTACTAT
>NW_017670754.1:64942-101993 GCF_001879085.1 Nicotiana attenuata
ATTTTAATATACTCATACGTATTAACTAGTCCAGTACCTTTAATTGTTTAAAATCATTTACTATTTATAAAATAATAAAAAGGAAAATTGGCTATTTAATAAACAACCTTTATATTTCAATTTAGTAATTTGGCCATACCCCCTATCAGATTTAATTGGCCCAATATCCCAATTAAACTAACCCAGCCCAATCCCTAATATAACCCGGTCCAACCCCGTTTTAATCTGAGCCGTTGATCAAATGAGATCAACGGCCAAGATTCATTTGCCTTAATTAAGTCTAAATTACCCCCCCCCCCCAGACCCCTCATTTCTACGAGACGGTCTCTCTCTATCTCGTCTCTTCCTCTCCCCTCTCTCTAGAACCTTCTGGTTCTTTCTTCTCCGTTGATCTCCACTGTTTCTTCGGCCACCTCCAATCTCGCCCCTTTCGACCATCAGCCGCCATGAAACCCCAATTCACCGATTCCCTCTATTTTTGAGACCCCAGAAGCCTCCACCATGCGAATCAGTCCCTAAAAGCTCCGCCTGGTTTATTTCTGGCCATCTCCGACCACCTCCCTTCAACCCCAAGGCTCCGATGGGCCTCTCATCGTCCTGTTCAACATCTCTAGGACCTTCGAGGTTTATGGACCATGGTGATTTAGAACTAGGGCTCCTGGTTCTGCTACTTATGAGTTCTCCGGCGTGATTTCGGGCGAAATCACACCCTATATGTCACGATCTGTGAAGTGTCAACAGGTTCTCTCAACTTCTATTAGGGTTTCCCCTTTTTTTTGAAACCCTAACTCTCTCGTGAATCTC
Organism: Nicotiana attenuata; assembly: GCF_001879085.1. NCBI lineage: Eukaryota > Viridiplantae > Streptophyta > Magnoliopsida > Solanales > Solanaceae > Nicotiana > Nicotiana attenuata. Next base: position 65,747 of record NW_017670754.1, read on the forward strand.
TCAAAACAGTGTTATTTTCATGCTATTTTCATGTTTTCCTTTATGTTCTGCTTATTCTCGAGCTTCTTCTGAAAGATTCTCTACTTTAAACCATTTTTACTCTCTTTGAAAAACTAGGGTTTCTTGGATTTCTTTTACGCATGTTTCGACCGATTTCCTTTGTGATTAAAACCTTTTCTTTGTTTATTTTGACCGATTTTATGCTCTTACTATTTTTTTTAGCTTGACTCTGCTAAAAACCCTAATTTCTAAAAAATGTTTTTTCGTTTGATTATGTGCGTTAGCATGATTTTCCTTACTCTGATTCTATGTGTTAGCACGTCTCTTTGCTTCGATTATGTGTGTTAGCCTAATTTTCTTTGCCTTGTCCCTATTTATTAGTATGTTTCTTCGTTGGATTGTGTGTATTAGCCTAACTTTCCTTGCTTTGGTTATGTCTGTTAGCCTATATACTTGATTCTTGTTAATGTTTCGTGGTCGCCATGCTTCGAATATGTCCTGCTGAATCTTAACCTGTTTTCACTATCTCTGAGTGGTTGTGTTTGTTCATCTCTTGTTCCCCTCTGTCTATATGGCTAATTTTGATTACTCTTGTTCATTCACCTCTATTTATATGTTAAGAATACAGAATCATGACTTCGCATGATTGATTCTGATTTTCCTTGATTGATTGGTATTTTTTTTTCTTTCAAAACCCTAGCATTCTACTTGCCTGTTTAAATTAATTGATTTTTGTTACCATATTTGCTATAGTACTCTATTCTACCTAGCCTTTCCTTAATTGGAATTTTCCTGAATTTGGTCTTAATTGGCTACTATATGCAATACTGAACCTTGACTCCTTCCTTATTTAATCCTACACTGATTTTTTCTACTTGCCTTATATGGTGCTGAATCTTTTCGTTTGATTTTGATTCCCTTAATTAATGGGAGTACTTCCCTGATTTTTTTTATTAATTGATTCCGAGTTCTTAAATTAACATAATTCTTACCTTATTTTTTACCACCTACTTTCAACTATAAATACCCTAAGTCTTTCAAAGAAAACACACGATAGTCTTCTGAACACACACACCACAGAATACTCTCAATTCTGCATTCTCTTGTGCTCTTTCTCTTGCTTTTGCTGTTCTCTTCTCTTGCTTACTAGCCGGCTGAAAGCCAAGGCTAATATAGTGTTACTACTTTGTCTTTGCATCCTGCTCTTGCCCTTTCACTGGTATGTCCTAATTAATCTTTAAGCCTCCAACCAATGTGTTTACTTTTGTTTCAGTTCATTATCTTTCTGATTTTCTTCTACTTATGCTTCTCCTGTTCAATGTGTAATTGATGTTTTGCTTTAATACTTCACCATGTCTTCTGATCTACATGCTAAGTCTGTAACACGACATTGCCTATCCCTAACTTCTGTGAATCCTATTGTTGTACATTAGCATGCCTAAATTTACCACTTCCCAGTTCCCCTGATCTTTGGCACTCTGCATATCTCTTGGTTTACATGTTTCTAATTGCTGTTATCTTAAATGTCATGATTGTTTCCCTGTTTTCGTCTAAGAATCATGCTTAAGCCTGACCAATTCTTGGTCCCCTGAATCTTCTGATTCTGTGTAGTCTTTAAAATCTTTAACATTGTGTGATCTATTTGCTCCCTTTCCCATGATCCTTGCATGCAATCCTATGCTATTAAACTACTATTAAACCATTGTTTCTGTTGTCTTCTTTTTAAACAAATCCCTTGTTTTTGAAACTCTTTTTTTAAAAATACTTCTTCCTGCACTTCACACTACCCTTAGAGAATAGGTTCTGCCCCCTTCGTGTGAGCATTGCTTTGAGTACCTCTGAGTACTCATCGAACTTTGACACACAAGGCTGGTATTCCACACTGCACTTGTTCTGCTTTCTTTTAAGTGTCTAGGTGCTGGTAATTGCCAGGGACCCAATGGGGCCCTAGGGAGCTTTGCCGCACCTAGACCATGGCAAAGGCTGTAAACTCGAAGGGGTTGAGGTTGGAAGACTGGTCCTGATTGAAGGCTCCCTATAGAATAACTTCTTGTTTTTGTTCTTTATTGCTATAATTCAGATATTACTGGTTTGTAATAATTTGTAAACGAACGAATGTGGGTGAATAGTGAATATGGGGAAGGTTATGTATGCTTAGTATAAATAATGGGTAGAAAACATGCTTATAGGATTTTATTTACTTATCTGCGCAATAGATAACCTGTATAGGTCATGCATCTCATTCATTAGAGATCCTGCTTTAGGTTCTTTACTTTCAGCCTGTCATTACGCTCATCTTGTAACCACGATCAGTTAATAACCAGCAAATAATTAACAACAAGCCAAATAATTTGTCATCACTGCATTGGCATGTTAGAAACCATGTTTTAAGTACTTTTATGTGCATTAGATATCCTGCCCTTAGGACTTCTCACTCGTTCGAGTTGCAGTAGTTAATTCACGTTTGTCTAATAACTTTGTTAACATATGGCTAAGTGGTTTGAAACGTTTTCTGCAAATACCTTATCACGCGTAGCTTTATAAATCAGAATCTGAATATGCATGTATGTCCCTTAAGATAATCAGACAAGGTATAACAACACCTAGGCAAACTTTAGGCCCAATAATAATTGATCGTGTTTTTATTAGCTTAAGACCAACCAACTTCTTCAATTTCAACTCTGTCGTCCCCATTTTTGCTCTGATTCTCTGAAGTTCACTCTATTTTTTTTTCTTAAAAAACTCTGCTTCATCTGGAAATGATTTCGAAATGGTGCACCCATTTGTTCTTACTGAGTTTCTGATTTTTTATGTCCTCAAATCACTAGGTTACCAACCTCTGCCCAGAATCGTGCTATTTTATTTGTCCTGCACCTCATTAAACTACTGTTACTACTTCTTTTTTTTAAACCATGTTTTAACTGCTGTAAAAGTTCCTATCTTCGAGATCTTAATTGTGTTTAAGTCATGCTATTTATGTGTTTGTTTGAGGAGGTATACATGAGCCCTTATATGTTTACATTGCCCCCCCCCCCCTAACGTGCAGTATGTGTTTTTGTATGTCGCCTTAGATTTTTATCCTTTGAAACCAATCAGCCTAATATCCCACCCTTTAGGACTAGTAGTCTTAAGTGCCTCCGGGACTGATAGGAATGGGATGGGTAATAGCATGCAATAGTAACCGAGACCAATCCGCGCTTTAATACCTTAACGGGGTGGGAAGGGTAGATATGGATATGATGACCGGTGCGATGATACCTCATGTAGCCCCTCTTTAGAGGAGTGATTACTGGGTATTGCATTGACGTGATCCATATTAATCATAAACCTAGGACCCCCTCCCTTTACTTGCTTTCGTTTATTTTATTTTTTTTAGAATTGTTTAAATCTTTTTCATAAAATTCCTGCCCTCTTTACCTTTACTCAAGTTTCGACTTACTTGCAATATTGTATGTAAACCCTTTCTATTTGAGCCCTTAATTGCCTACTTGATTATGTGAAGTCACAATATAACATGGCCGGGAACCACACTAGTGGATCTTGAGGGGTACCTAACACCTTCCCCTCGAGATAATTTCTAGCCCTTACCCGAACTCTGGTTTTCCAACTCAAAAACCCTTAGTGTCCTAATGCACTTAATCATTAGGTGGCGACTCTTCAATTCCAAAAGCCCAAATCCCAAAAGGGAATAGAGTTGTCCTCCCAAATATCGTAAACCCGATTTCACGAGAAAAAGGGGGCGTCAGTATTTTGTTTTGAAATAATTGCTCGAGTCATCGAGCCGTACTTGTTTGATGTTTTCAAGATTTATTTAATGCATTGCTATTTTAGTATTCATTATTATCCTTTACATTTCTCTACAGCATTATTATTACTTATCCTGATGAACCAACAACTGTGACATGTAATGTGACAACGCGACATAAGGATGGTGATTCAGAGGAAATAGAAGAAGAAGATATAATACCTGAGGAAATTGTCAGAGAAGTGGAAAATTTTGAGAACAAGCCTAAGTCTAATCTGGACGAAATCGAGATAGTCAATTTGGGAGATTCTGAAATAGTTAAAGAAACTCGCATAAGCATTCACCTGTCACCATCAGAGAACGAAGAGTACACCCGTTTCCTGAAAGAGTATGAAGATATTTTTGCATGGTCTTATGATTATATGACTGGTTTGAGCACATCTATAGTGGCTCATAAACTACCTACCAATTCGATGTGTCCGCCTGTAAAGCAGAAGCTCAGAAAGTTCAAGCCAGATATGAGTCTGAAAATAAAAGAGGAAGTCACCAAGTAGATCAAAGCTAAGGTTCTCAGAGTGGTCGAATATCCTACCTGGTTGGCTAACATCGTGCCAGTTCCGAAGAAGGATAGGAAGGTCAGGGTATGTGTCGACTATCGGGATTTAAACAGAGCAAGTTCCAAAGATGATTTCTCGTTACCCAATGTACACATACTGATCGACAACTGTGCAAAGCATGAACTCCAATCCTTTGTGGATTGCTTCGCCGGATATCATCATATTTGGATGGATGAAGAAGATGCCGAGAAGACAGCTTTTATTACACCATGGGGGGTGTGTTGCTATAAAACGGTGCCATTTGGGCTAAAGAATGATGGGGCCACTTATATGAGAGCCATGACAACCAATTTCCACGACATGATACACAAGGAGTACATGGACAATCCAAGAAGGGTACAGATCACATAGCAGACCTGAGGAAATTCTTTGAGCGACTTAGAAGGTAAAATTTGAAACTAAATCCCGCAAAATGTGCCTTTGGAGTCCCTGCTGGAAAGTTGTTAGGATTCATCGTCAGCCACCGAGAATTGAGCTAGACCCGTCAAAGGTCAAGGCTATCCAGGATTTGCCACTACTAAATAACAAGAAAGATATGATTAGTTTCTTGGGGCGTCTCAATTATATTAGCCGCTTCATAGCGTAATCAACCGTGATCTGTGAGTCGATTTTCAAAATGTTAAAGAAGGATGCCGCAACAAGTTTGACTGAAGACTGCCAGAAAGTTTTTGACAAAATCAGGGAATATTTGTCCACACCTCCAGTACTGGTCCTGCCAGAACTTGGGAGACCTTTGCTACTCTATTTGTCCGTACTAGATGGGGCTTTTGGTTGTGTCTTGGGACTACACAACGAGATGGGGAAAAAAGAACATGCCATATACTATCTGAGTAAGAAGTTCACACCCTATGAAGCACGGTATTATTTGCTGGAACACACATGCTGCACCCTGATGTGGATAGCTCAGAAATTGAGGCATTACTTCTGTGCCGACACTACATATCGCATATAAAGGATGGATCCTCTGAAATACATTTTCCAGAAACCCATGCCTATAGGGAAACTAGCGAAATGGCAGATACTGTTGAGTGAATTTGATACTGTCTATGTAACATAGAAAGCGGTCAAGGGACAGGCATTAGCAGATCATCTTGCAGAAAATCCTGTCGGAGGAGAATACGAACCACTAAAAACATATTTTCCCGATGAAGAAGTATCATTTGTAGGAGAAGATATCACCAAAACTTACGACGGTTGGAGAATGTTCTTCGAGGGGGCCGCAAATTTCAAAAGAGTGGGTATTGGAGCCGTTTTAGTGTCAGAGACAGGTCAACATTATCCGGTATCCGTGAAGCATAGATTTCTGTGCACCAACAATATGGCAGAGTACGAGGCTTGCATCTTGGGGCTTAATTTGGCCATTGACATAAATATCCAGGAATTGCTGGTAATTTGTGATTCAGACCTTCTGGTACATCAAGTTCTAGGAGAGTGGGCTACAAAGAATACCAAAATATTACCATATCTATATCATGTGCAAGAGTTGATGAAGAGGTTCACAAAGAAAAAGTTCAAACACGTTCCGAGAATCCAGAATAAGTTCGCAGATGCATTGACCACTTTGTCCTCCATGATACAGCACCCAAACAAGAATTTCATCGACCCTGTTCCAGTAAGAATCCATAATCAGCCAGCTTATTGCGCTCATGTTGAAGAAGAAATGGATAGGAATCCGTGGTTCCATGATATCAAGGAAAACTTAGCAAAAGGAGAATACCCGGAGCATGCAAATCATACTCAGAAACGCACACTCCGAAGATTATCCAACCATTTCTTCCAAAGTGGAGGAATTCTGTACAGAAGGACTCCAGACCTTGGATTATTATGGTGCGTTGATGCCAAGGAAGCTTCCAAACTGCTCGAAGAGATATATGCCGGAACTTGCGGACCGCACAGGAACGGTTTTGTTTTAACCAAGAAAATATTGAGAGCAGGATATTTTTGGATGACTATGGAAACAAACTGCATCAGGTATGTCCAAAAGTGTCATCAGTGTCAAATACATGCAGATATGATACGGGTACCACCAAATAAACTCAATGTAATGAGTGCACCTTGGCCTTTTGTCGCTTGGGCAATGGATATCATCAGACCGATCGAGCCTGCTGCTTCGAACGGGCACAGGTTCGTTTTAGTGGCTATAGACTACTTCACAAAATTTGTTGAGGCTGCATCTTACAAGGCTGTAACTAAGAAAGTCGTCGCAGATTTTGTCAGGGATCATATTGTTTGCCGATTCGGGGTACCTGAATCCATCATCACCGACAATGCCGCCAACCTCCATAGTGACTTAATGAAAGCCATGTGTGAAACCTTCAAAATCAAGCATAAGAATTCCACAGCATACATGCCTCAAATGAATGGAGCCGTGGAGGCCGTAAACAAGAATATCAAGAAAATGTTGAGAAAGATGGTAGACAACCACAAGCAATGGCACGAGTAATTACCCTTTGCCTTATTGGGTACCGTACCACAATCCGCATATTAACCGGGGCAACTCCCTACTTGTTGGTCTACGGTACTGAAGCTGCCATTCCCGCCAAAGACGAAATTCCTTCTTTGAGAATTATACAAGAAGCAGAACTCGTTGATGCAGAATGGATACGGAGTCACTATGAACAATTGGATCTTATTGACGGGAAAATAATAAATGCGGTATGCCATGGTCAGCTTTATCAGAACAGAATGTCCAGAGCTTTCAACAAAAAGGTCAAACCCATACAGTTTACACCGGGGCAACTGGTGCTGAATCGAATCTTTCCACATCAAGATGAAGCCAAAGGGAAATTTTCACCAAATTGGCAAAGGCTCTACATGGTTCATCCAGTACTAATAGGAGGAGCACTCATACTTGCAGAAATGGACGATGAAATTTGGCCAAAACCTATCAACTCAGATGCAGTCAAAAGATACTATGTTTAGGATTATTTATATTTCTTCATTTGTTGTAACTGAACTATGCTTGACCTGATACCCGTTTAAGAAGGGATACGTGGCAGCCTTATGGGTTCGGTCACATCTTAATAAAATATTCATTTTCCCCATAGTTAGAAACTGGGACAGAATTTTGAGGAGGACCCTCAAAATTCCAGAGCAAGTCCAGCCAATTTCGTCATACGAAGAATGGTTAAATAATCGCTTATTAAACTGGGGCAGAATTTTGAGGAGGACCCTCAAAATTCTAAAGCAAAGAAGTCGCAATATCTCTAAAGTGTCATAGTTATTGGTTTATCTAATTTACTTGATATCGCGTACCACTAATCTTTAAATCAATTATATTTATCAAATGCATGCATATTTTTTGAAAATTTTATTTCTATAATAGCTAGACGTTACCCAGGGTAACTCAAACAGAATCGCAAGACAGGAAATACAGGAAAGACCGAAGACAAAAGCATGAACCAACCTTCCCCCACAGAACGCACAATTTTTCTTTGAATGCGGGAATAATAAGACAATGATATTCCTAGATACATCAAGACACCACCTTCAAGGCAAATAACTATCCAGCATGAACACCTTCAGCTAAGAAATACTTTAATTTCCATTTGTCTCTATCCCTTGCATAAGGCTAAGCAATGCCTTTCTTTGCATCGAGACTAAGCACTGTCTCTCATTTTGCATGAGGCTAAGCCCTACCTATAACAATAGATATCAACAGGACTGAGTTCAAGTAATAATTCAAAACAGTGAGGAAATAGTGATAAACATCCTCGAAGGGTTCAAATAGTTGGCACGAAGCCCAAATATGGCAATCAGCCCAAATCATGATGATAACAAATAAGTTTCAGTCAAATACGCGGTAAAAATCATCAATCAGGACAGACCAAGTCACAATCCCCAACGGTGCTCTACCCCATGCTCGCTATCCGGCGTGCAAGTCACCTCAACATAGCACTACGATGTGCAATCCGGGGTTTCAAACCCTCAGGATATCATTTACAATCATTACTCAATTCGAAAAGGCGAAATCTCTAGCTCGCGGCGACTTTGCCCCTCAAATCGGCCTCCACGCGCGTCGAATCTATCCAAAATCAGAGAGAATACATCACAAATATGCTAAGAGAACAAAAGCCCTAAATATGCGGGTAATTGTAAAATGAGGGGAGAATGTGGGTTTAGGGGGGGGGGGTAAATAATCCTTTCCCTTTTTTTTTTTATCCTATGTGGCCATAATAAGTGACTTGGAGCCTACGTGATTTCATTTTATTGACGAGGCGTCCTCGTGTAGGGGATTGTATTACACGCACTAACAGCCTCCTGTCATAAACGTTTATTATTCACGGTTTGAATGTATAAGTATTCAATTGGAAAATATCTAAGTTTGGGGACCGGCATGACAAAGTGACACAAATACAGGTGCCATTTAGGCCATTCTGCCTTGTTAAAAAAACAACACTTTGACATTCTTTGAGATTCTTGCTTTATGACATACATACAAAAGACACCTTTTTCTTGAGATCCCTGTCTAAACTTTTCTCCCACAATCCAAGAAGAATCCGAATATTCAAGGCTTATCAATCATGTATCATTGTCAGAAGGCATCTTCTTTTTTAGTCATCTCTGTTACATATATTTACATAAATACCATTGTATATCATTTATTGCTGTTGAATGCCATTCACTCCATATTTACGCCATTGAGTGTTGTTCATTGTTACCACAAATCTGGTTTTGTCACGGCACTAGTTAAATAATTTAGTGGATATTATTATTGGCTAATACTAACCCTATCTTGTTTAGAAAATCTAATTGCTTAAACCTAGATCTTTGGGTCAAATGATAAATACTTTTTTTCCATAATTGTAACAGAAGTAATGCTCATCCATTATATTCTTGTGACATGAGTAATAATATGCAGAACTACTGTAGTTGCTTGTATCTATTAGCATGAAGATGAAGCCAAGCAACAGCATTGCTTATAAGTTGAGAGAGATGAATTTTTATCCATGAACTAAATCTTAGCGTAGTTAGAAGGCTAATTCTCTAGGTGATAGCATAGGTGTTTGTGTAGTCCCTAGTTGCTATGAGTGATACTTGGGACATATGTCCAAGGAATCAGTGGTTGATTTTTTTACTGAGTCTTCTACATGACTATTACTTGATAAATAAAAATACTTTTAGATACACAAAAAAAAAAAGGATCTGATTCACAAAGAAAATACATACAAAAATATCAATACACTCTAAAGAACTTAATGTATGATTTTGTATGTTAAATGTACAATTTAATTTGAGACATATATCTTATATTTTAGTATATATCTTGTGTATTAATATATGTGCTAATATTTTAACAACGCATATTTTTTTTCTCTTCTTTTTTGCTGCAAGAATTTATTTGTATATTAAATGTACATTGTATAATTATAATAGTGATATAATAAAGATATTTTGAAATTTCAGATGTATTTTTATGGAAGTTTTTTGCGAATATTATACATGGTATATTACTAATATATTGACTATAAATGCGCCCTTATGTGCCTTTTGGATAATAATTGCTATATGTGGATCGGGCCGATCGCCTCGGTAGAAATAGATGCATCTATGGTTCGCGCCATTCGACCCTATAGCAGTGCACAATTATTATTATGTTGGACCGGGCCGTACGACCTCGGCATGATGTGCGCATGTTATTTATGTGGAATTCACCATAATTTACTCTGTTTAAATGCCTTGAAATGTAAGTTATTATATGACGCGACTGAATCTGATATATATATTGTTGCTCCTTGTTCTGTGTATGTCATTATATACATACCATCCATGCTTAGTGTAAACCTTATATATTATTGACCTTAGTAAGTGTCAAGTCGACCCCTCGTCACTACTTCTTCGAGGTTAGACTGGATACTTGCTGGGTACATGTTGTTTATGTACTCATACTACGCTTCTGTAATGAACTGTACAGGATCTGAGGCAGGTGCATCTAGTCACCCCTCTGGTGCGCGTTCCTGATTCCTGGTCGAGATCTCACGGTGAGCTGCCCCTTCTCAGCCGTTCAGCAGCATACCGGAGTTTCTCTTTTTTTTGTTTTATTATGTACTGTCTATTCTATTTCAGGCATTAGGATAGAGGTATTCTTTGTACATTCTACTAGTTGCCCTACTACTTGTGACACTAGTCCTGGCACACACATTAGTAGAGTATCATTTTTGGGTTGTATTTATATTGTTATGAAATTGTCAATTATCGACTGTTTTAAATATAAGTTAAGGGAAATGTTGGTAATGTTCAATACAATAATTGAAAACTCGCTAGTTGTTAGGATTGGCTTGCCTAACCACGGTGTTGGGCGCCATCACGACCTAAAGTAGAACTTGAATCGTGACAAAAACGTTGTTGCTCGGATCTTGTCAAGGCTATAGAACTTGCGTTCTTGGAAGTTCTTGGTTCCTTCCCTGAATTTTCCCATATCCTTTATTTTCTGCACTTTAATTCTAGTCGTTCAATTTCTTATTGTTATTGCTTCCGCATTTACTTCTTAAATTCTTACTCTAGTTTGGATTCCCGACCTTGCTGTTATCAAGTGGTATCAGAGCGGTTCTATCCAGATTTTGTTCTTGATAATTCTTGGGATTTCTTGATTACTAAGAGCAAAAAGAAAGAAAGAAAAAAAATGTTACTGTAGCATCATGAATAGTAACTTGAAAAAAAAGTTTTAAAAAAAAAGCAAAAAAAAAAAACCAAAATCAGTTTAAAAAAATAAAATAAATTGCTTGCTCTCCAAGAAATTTCTTTTGTATTTAATTTGTTTCCAAAAATTAACAAAGGAAACAAGAAGAGGGGATCCTAGATTTCAAAGATAAGAAAAAAATTCAATTTTTCTTACTCTTTCTGATTTAAATATATAGTCCTTTCCTTTTTGTTCGTGTCTTATTTCAACCGAGCCTACTAGTTCTAGGATTTGGTTCTTCTTTCATTCGTTTCCCAAAAAATCTATATTTTACTACTAAGAACTTCATACGATTTGGGTTTAACTATAAATCTACAAAGTATTTTGTTCAAAGGTTATTTCGAGAGGAAAAAGGCAAGTGTGTGTGAGAACAATTGAGGGAAAAGCCCATCTGTGGGATACAATTTAATTTTTATTTTTAAGATGTCGCGTACAGGTAGTGATGATGAATTAAGGGTTCTCCAAGAAGCCGAAATCAAAGAAAGAAATGATTTTACCTTGCAAGCTATGCATCAACAATTCGAAAGGCGGAATTTGCAATTCCAAGAAATGAGGGACACCATTGCTGAGCAAAATGATACAATAGCGGAACTTAGGAGGGGAAATAACGTTAGGCCCCAAGATAGGAGAAATGTACCCCTTGATCCCATTGTAAATCAAGAAAACCCTATAGATGACTTTAATGATATTAATTTTGATAGGGTGGGAAGAGATAGGAGAGGACAAAGAGGTAGAGTAGAAGATTACAATATAAGTAGTATAAAGATGAAGATGCCATCTTTCAAGGGAACAAGGGATCCAGACTTGTATCTTGATTGGGAGAGAAAGGTTGAAGCCATCATTGACTTTCACAACTACTATGAAGGTAAGAAGGTTAAACTTGTTGTTGTTGAGTTTTCTGACTATGCTACTATTTGGTGAAAAAAGCTTACTAGGGATAGAGTGCAAGAAGGACAAGCACCAATTGCTACTTGGGCTGAGATGAACAGGGTGGTGAGGAAGAGATTTGTGCCATCACACATTCAAAGAGAGCTACAACAACGTCTTCAAACATTGAAGCAAGGGTCCATGTCTATGGATGAATACTTTAAGGCTATGGATATGGCTATGATCCAAGCTAATTGTATGGAGGAAGAAGAGGCTACATTGGCTAGGTTTTTAAATGGTTTAAATAAGAAAATAACTGAGGTAGTAGAATTACAACAATATATAACAATAGATGAGTTAGTTGATTTGTCTGAAAAGGTAGAAAAGCAAAATAAAAGAAAGCAAACTAGCTCGTGGAAAGGTCGGTCAAACACCATCTCCAAGAAGCCATGGCCGAATCAAGAGAGCAGAGTTCTTCTAGACCTCAAGTAGACAAGGGTAAAGGCAAATTTGAGAACAAATAGGGAGGTAAAACCTTTAACCCTAAACCTTCTACACCTTCTAGTTCTATTCAATGTCATAAATGTAAAGGAAGGGGATTATGATGCATGAACGTCCAAGTAGAAGAAACATCATTCTTAGAGAAGACGGGGGATATGAGAGTGAAAAAAGTGAGGGAAAAGAAGAAGAGGGAGATGTGAGTGATGAAGACGAAATAGAATTGCCTCATACTGGTATGATTAGGGTGGCTAGGAAGATTATGAGTGGAGAATACGAGAGTAAAAAGAAGTGAGGAAGAGGAGAAAGGTGTGAGTGAAGATGAAGATGAAGTAGAACTACCTTTTAATGATGGCATGATTAGGGTAGTGAGGAGGATTATGACTATCAATTTGGGAAGCAATAGTGAAGAACAAAGGGAGAATATATTCCATACTACGTGTGGGATAAAGGGAAAAACTTGTTCTATGATCATTGATAATGGTAGTTGTGCTAATGTGGCGAGTTCATACTTTGTGAAAAAACTGAGACTTGCATGCATGAAACACCCTACTCCCTATAGACTCTGATGGTTAAATGATAGTGGTGAACTAAAGGTAAACAAACAATGCATGATTTCATTTAATGTTGGTACATATGAGGATGATATTCTTTGTGACATAATCCCTATGCAAGCTTGTCACATCTTATTGGGTCGTCCTTGGCAGTATGATAGGAATGTTTTTCATGATAGAAGGAAGAATAGATATTCTCTTGAGCTTAATGGCAGGAAATTTACTCTTGCACCTTTATCTCCTTCTCAAGTGTTTGAAGATCAGAAGAGATCAAGGGAAACAATGGGAAAACCAAGGGGAGGGATAAAAAGTGAGCTTGAGGGAACAGAAAAGAAAGGAGGCCAAGAGTTAGAAAAACAGAGAGATGGCCGAGAGAAAGAGAGAGAGGGCAGCAATTTGAGAGAAGAGATAAAAAAGGGTTTGAGTGAAAAAATAGAAAGTCTTGGTGAGAGGAAAGAGGCTAAGGAAAGGAAAAAAGAGAGTTTCTATATGAAAGCCAAAGAGTGTTTAAATGCAAGAAAATAGGGGTTGCCCATACTACTTACTTACAAAGAAGCTTTGATTGATTCTGAGTTACTAACTTCTTCTTTGCCAAGTAGTATTTCTTCTCTTTTGCAAGATTTTGAAGATGTCTTTCCTGAAGATATTCCTAATGGATTGCCACCTTTACGTAGCATTGAGAATCAAATTTATTTTGTGCCTGGATCACAAATCCCAAATGGGCCTGCTTATAGGAGTAATCCAGAAGAGACAAAAGAGCTTCAAAGGCAAGTCGAGGAGTTGCTTGAGAAAGTCTTTGTGAGAGAGAGCATGAGCCCTTGCTCTGTTCCCGTCCTATTGGTACCAAAAAAATGATGGAACTTGGAGGATGTGCGTGGATTGTAGAGTAATCAATAAGATAATGGTAAAGTATCACCATCCTATTCCTCATCTTGATGACATCTTATTTGGCTTATGTCCACGACTCTAATGCGGAGGTTCTTTCCATGGATTCGGTACTAGTTGTTCGAGAGTTTCTAGAGGTATTTCCTGTAGACCTGTCGGGGATGCCACTCGACTGGGATATTGACTTCTCTATTGATTTGGTTCCGGGCACTCAGCCCATTTCTATTCCACCATATCGTATGGCCCCGCCAGAGTTGAAAGAGTTGAAGGAGCAGTTGCAAGTTTTGCTTGATAAGGGCTTTTTATTAGACCTAGTGTCTCGCCTTGGGGTGCACCCGTGTTGTTTATAAAGAATAAGGATGGATCAATGAGGATGTGCATAGATTACCGACAGTTGAACAAAGTCACCATCAAGAACAGGTATCTATTGCCGAGGATTGACAACTTATTTGATCAGCTTCAGGGTGCCAAGGTTTTTCCGTAGATCGATTTGAGGTTTGCATCAGTTGAGGATTAGGGCATCCGATATCCCTAAGACAGCTTTTCGGACTCGGTATGGGCATTATGAGTTTCTAGTGATGTCATTCGGGCCTACAAATGCCCTAGCAGCATGCATGGATTTGATGAACCGGATTTTCAAACCCTATCTGGATTCCTTTGTGATTGTTTTTGTTGATGATATCTTGATCTACCCCCGCAGTCGAGAGGAGTATGAGCAGCATCTTTGGATCATTCTTCAGACTTTGAGAGACAGCTAGTTATATGATATGTTTTTGAAATGCGAGTTTTGGTTGAGTTCAGTTGCTTTCTTGGGTCACATTGTCTCAGCAAGTGGATCCTACGAAGATTGAGGCAGTCAAGAACTGGCCTAGACCCACTTCATCCATAGATCCGTAGTTTCTTGGGATTGGCAGGTTATTACCGTCGGTTTGTGTTGGGGTTTTCATTTATAGCAGCCCCGTTGACCAGGTTGACCCGGAAGGGTGCCCCGTTCAGATGGTCAGACAAGTTGGAGGTGAGCTTTCAGAAGCTCAAGACAGCTTTGACTACGGCGCCGGTGTTGGTGTTTCCTACACGTTTAGGGCCTTATATAGTATATTGTGACGCATCTCGTATTGGACTTAGTGCGGTATTGATGCAGGGTGGCAAGGTTATTGCATATGCTTCATGGCAACTGAAGGTTCGCGAGAAGAATTATCCTATTCATGACTTGGAGTTGGCAGCCATTGTTCACACTCTAAAGATTTGGAGGCACTATCTATATAGCGTGTCATGTGAGGTGTTCACGGATCATATGAGTTTGCAGTATTTGTTCAAGCAAGGGGAGCTCAATTTGAGGTAGAGGAGGTGGTTGGAGCTATTGAAAGACTATGGTATCACCATATTGTATCATCCCGGAAAAGCCAATGTGGTGGCCGATGCTTTGGTAGGAAGTCAGCTAGTATGGGCAGCCTTGCATACATTCCAGTAGGTGAGAGACCGCTTGCATTAGATGTTCAGGCCTTAGCCAATCAGTTCGTGAGGTTGGATATTTCTGAGCCTAGTCGTGTTTTAGCTTGCACAGTCGCTCGGTCTTCTTTGTTTGAGCGCATCAGGGGGCGGCAGTATGATGACCCTCATTTGCTTGTCCTTAGGGACACAGTGCGGCACGGTGATGCCAAGCAATTTACGGTTGGAGATGATGGAGTTATGAGGATGCGGGGTCGTGTTTGTGTGCCTAATATGGATGGACTTCGTGATTTTATTCTTTAGGAGGCCCACACTTCCAGATATTCTATTCACCCGGGCGCCGCCAAGATGTATCAGGACTTGTGGCAGCATTATTGGTGGAGGAGGATGAAGAAGTATATTATTGCATATGTAGCTCGGTATCTAAATTGTCAGCAAGTAAAGTACGAGCATCAGAGACCTGGTGCTTTGCTTCAGAGGATAGAGATTCCTGAGTGGAAGTGGGAGCGTATCACTATGGATTTTGTTGTTCGACTCCCACGAACTTAGAAGAAGCTCGATGCAGTTTGGGTTACTGTGGATAGACTGACCAAGTCAGTGTATTTCATTCCTATGGCAGTTACCTATTCTTCAGAGCGGTTGGCAGAGATTTATATCTGTCAGATCGTTCGTCTTCACGGTTTTCCCGTGTCTATCATTTCTGATCGAGGTATGCAGTTTACCTCGCACTTCTGGAGGGCAGTACAACGTGAGTTAGGTACGCGGGTTGAGTTGAGCACAGCATTTCATCCTTAGATGAACGGACAGTCCGAGCGTACTATTCAAATCTTGGAGGATATGTTGCGCGCATGTGTTATAGACTTTGGAGGATCGTAGGATCAGTTCTTGCCGCTAGCGGAGTTCGCCTACAACAATAGCTATCAGTCGAGCATTTAGATGGCTCCCTATGAAGCGTTATATGGTAGACGGTGTCGGTCGCCAGTGGGATGGTTTGAGCCGGGGGAGGCTCAGTTATTGGGTACATATTTGGTGCAGGATGCCTTGGATAAGGTTAAGACCATTCAAGATAGACTTCGCACAACTCAGTCCAAGCAGAAGAGTTATTCCGACCGTAGGTTCGTGATGTGGCATTCATGGTCGGAGAGAGAGTGTTGCTTGGGGTATCACCCATGAAGGGTGTAATGAGATTTGGGAAGAAGGGCAAGTTGAGCCCTAGGTACATCGAGCCTTTTAAGATCCTCGAGCGAGTGGGAGAGGTGGCCTGCGGACTTGCATTGCCACCAGGATTATCAGCGGTCCATCCAGTGTTTCCTATGTCCATGCTTCGGAAGTATCATGGCAATCCATCCCACGTGCTAGACTTCAGCACTGTCCAGTTAGAAAAGGATTTGACCTACGAGGAGGAGCCGGTAGCTATTCTAGAGCGATAGTTATTCTAGACCGGCAGGTTCATCAGTTGAGGTTGAAGAGTTACCTTTCAATTCGAGTGCAGTGGAAAGGTCAGCCTGTTGAGGCGGCTACCTGGGAGTCCAGGTCTGATATGCGGAGCAGATATCCCCACCTTTTCACCAGCTCAGGTATTTTTCTATGTCCGTTCGAGGACGAACGGTTGTTTTAGAGGTGGAGAATGTGATGACCCAAAAGTTCATCTTATGTTTTAGAACTTGATTCTGTGTTATGAGGCCTTTAAAATCTCTTTAGCACCCTCCTCGATTTGCTTGCTCAGTCTGGGTGTGTTTCCAGGAAGCTTTTATGTTGAAAGTTGATGAAAATAATAACTTTTGCCTTTAAAAGTTGATTTAGTTGACTTTGGTCAATGTTTTGAGTAAACAGACCACAGACTCGTGTTTTGACAGTCCCTGTGGGTCCGTATCAAAATATGGGACCTAGGTGTATGCCCGAAATCGAATTCCGAGGTCCCTAGCTCGAGAAATGAATTTTTGATGAAAATTGAAAGTCTGAAAATTTAATGGTTTTAAGAATTTGGTTAACGTTTGATCTCACTGCTATCGGGTCCGTATTTTGGTTCCGGAGCTTGGTACAGGTTCATTATGATATTTAAGACTTGTCTGTGAAATTTGGTGAGAAACGGAGTTGGTTTGACGTGATTCGGACGTCCGGTTGGGAAAATAGAAATTTTAAAGTGTTCTTGAGAATTTTATTTGACTTGGTGCTAAATTCGTAGTTCTAGGTGTTAATTTGGCGATTTGATCGCACGAGCAAGTTCGTATGATATTTTAAGACTTGTTTGCATGTTTGGTTTGGAGCCCCGAGGGCTCGGGTGAGTTTCGGATAGGCTACAGAGTGTTTTGAACTTAGGAATTTTTGCTGGTGTGCTTCAGGTATGCATACTTTGCATTTGCAAGGTCTAGCTCGCAAATGCAAGGTTCGCATTTGCGAAGGATTCATTGCAATTGCGAGCAATTGGGTTGGGGGGTGGACTTTGCATTTGCGAAGATCGGGATCGCAATTGCGATCACCTCAGGTCGCATTTGCGAACAATAGTTCGCATTTGCGAAGGCAGCAGAGATGCGAGGAGTTCGCATTTGCGAAGCTTTTCTCGCAATTGCGAAGCTCAGGTCACAAATGCGACATCTGCAGCTGTGTAAAAATGAAGTTTGACGGGATTTTTCATTCATTCTTCAAAGTTTCAAATCCTAAAACCCTAGAGGCGATTCTCCCAAGACCAATTCTTCCCCAAAACTTTAGTAAGTGATCCTAACCCACTTTATTTCAATTTCCCATCACATTCCATGAATTTCCAACCTAAAATCTAGGATTTCCATGGTAGAAATTGGGGAGAATTAGAGATTTTTGGGAAACTGGGATTTAGACCTCAAATTGGGGTCGGATTTCAAAACTAATTATATATTCGGGCTCGGGGGTGAATGGGTGAATGGATTTTGGTCCGAACCTCGAGTTTTGACCAAGCGAGCCCGGGGTCGGTTTTTGATTTTTGGGGAAAAATTTGAGAAAACTAAATTCAGGCATTGTAGTTGGTTACTTTAGCAATAATTGATGTTATTGAGTTAATTGTGGCTAGATACGAGTGGTTTGGAGGTGGATACTAGTGAAAAAGCGGTAATTGAGCATTAAGTGGCCCGCGAAGCAAGGTAAGTGTTGTGTCTAACTTTGACTCGAGGGATTAGGAATCCTTGACTTATTTGCTATATGAAATCCATGTAAGCGGTGTATAGGTGAGGTGACGAGTACCTATGCACCGCCAATTCATTTGTTTTGCCTGTTTTCTTCCCGCTCTTCTTATATTGTCTTTCCCTGCCTTAACTGCTACATGCTTTACTTGTACTTCCATGCCTAATTGTTACTTGTTAGATATTATATCTTTTGTTGGAAGTGTTAGTTTTTTCGTAGCTTCGTTGTCTCCTATTATCGTTTGAGCTGGTTATTGGTACTTTCAAGGCATATTATGGATTTGTCTCGATGAGTAGTATTACTTGTGTAAAGTCTCGTAGTGTATAATCTCTCTAAATGTTTTGGTTTGAAGTTGAACCTTGTGACAAGTTATGTGATTTGAATTGTGTAATTTCTGTACTTGCTGAGTAAATGATATTGATATGGTGGGATCGGGTTGCGCGTCGCAACAGGTGTAATAAGGGTGGATTGTGGTAAGATAAGGGTGAACTATGATTGTGATTATTGTGATACGGTGGGATCGAGTTTCACGCCGCAACAGGTATAATAAGGGTGGATTTTGGTCAAAATAAGGGTGAATTGTGATTATTGTGATTGTGATTATTGTGATATGGTGGGATCGGGTTGCACGCCGCAACAATCTTTATGCTTATGTTTCCTTTGACTGTGTTAGTTGAACGGTAGTCTTAAACTGTACTTAAGGATTGGTTATAGCTGAGCATTGATGATATGTTTCGAGAACTATATTCGTTCCTTGCAAGTTACTGCTTTATTTTCTCATGTCGTTCTTTCTGTTTTTATTATACACTGTATGCAGGTTATATTGTAAATGCCCCGCCATAGCCTCGACACTACCTCGTCGAGGTTAGGCTCGACACTTACCAGTACATGGGGTCGGTTGTACTAATACCGCACTCTGCACTTTCTGTGTAGATTTTGGAGTAGATAGTGGCTGATCGAGAGGTTGGTTGCAGATTTTTTTATGACTAGGAGACCCAAGGTAGTCTTGCTGGCGTCCGCAGGCCCTGACGTCCCCTTCTATGCTCCTACATTTACTGTTTTTACTTCCCTTCATAAACAGTTGTATCTTCTTTCGAAAAAATGTTTGTAGCAAATCTTAGTGTGTTCGTGGATTGTGACACCGGATTCTAGGTAGTAATAGTAATAGTATTGGTAATAGTATATAAACAAAGAGGCTATTTACTTACTTCCGCATTTATTTTCTTATGGGTTCAGCTTGTTTATTGTTAATCACTGAAACTGAAACGTAAAGGATTTGGCTAATTAAAACTCTAACGTTGGCTTGCCTAGCAAGTGTGATGTTAGGCGTCATCACTGTCCCGATGGTGGAGATTCCGGGTCGTGACACGGTTGTTCCTGGGAAGTCTCCTTTTCCGAGGCTAGGAGGTCCATGTTTTTCTTCCATTCTTCGGCCTCAACTTTCACCGTGTCCACCTCCGCCTGGAGTTGCCGGATCTGGTCAAGTCTCTTTTGAACCGTAGGTTCGAATCGTTAGCCATTGTGTCCGAATCATCGTCACTATCTTCAAGTACCCGTCTTACCTGTTGATCTGAGTCAACCCTACACCACTATAGAGTGGAGAGAGCGGTCTATGTAGCTTTTACCCGATAAGTCGGGATCGAATCCACAGAGAGCTAAGAAAGGTTTGGAATTGGATTCCTATCTAGTCTAGCAATATGCAATGTTCTTAATTGCACTTCCAATCATTCTTATTTGTTTGTTACTTCTAATTTAATACTAATGATGCACGAAATTAAGCTAAGTAGATATTTTGTAGGGTTTTCTAAATTGGTAAAGAGGCACTAGGGAAGTGACTTACTCCTAGGTGAGTATCTAACGGGATCTAAAACTTAGGGCAAATTATTATAGCTGGGATCGTGAAATAGCCAATGCACGAAACTTCTCACTCTATACCTCTCGGTAGTTTGAGTGACTTTGCCCTAATTGGCTTTCTCAAGTCCAATTGGGTGTTCAAATTTGTGCAAGCAAAAATTTGGCTCAAGTCGGGTATTACTATCTCTAGGTTTAACTCTTTAATTGGAGCTATCAATCTCTTGAATGAGATAGAATGCACCCCAATTCCTTGTTGGCCTGAATTTCCTAAACTTGGACTCTCTTTCTCAAGAAGAGCCTAAGTCAAAAAAGCACAAATTAGTGTTTGCAACCGCCAATTCATCATTAAAAGCACAAAACATGCCAAATATCATTCACCCATAAACATCTAAGCCCTAAAATAAGAGACCCATTAAATACCCACACTAGGGTTGAACCACAACCCTAGCTAATGGGTTTAACTACTCATATTTGAAGAAGAAATCATAGATTGAGATGAAAAATAACCCATAAAATGTAATTACAAGATAAGATTCTATGATTAACTGCTAAACAAGCTACAAAATTACTCAAAATAGGTAAAATACGGCGTTCACGTGCTCAACTACAGATACAATGACCTAAAAATCTGAAAAAGTAGTATTTATACACAGCTAAATTTTTCGGATAAAAATACCCCTGACGGAAGTACTGCTGACAGCGGAAAATGGACCCTTGTAGCGGTGAGGTTACCGCGGCCGCATAAAATCAACCGCGGACCGCGATCTTCAACTTTAGCTCAATCTTCAGGCCCTCTGAACCTCCTCTCCGCGGACCGCAGTCGCGGTGGTGGCACCGCTGCCGCATAAAAGCACTGCGATCAGCGGTGACTTGATAAGCCTCAAATATCATCTCTCCGAATCTTGCCACCGCAGACCGCGAAAAAAGGACCGCTGTCGCGGTAGGTCCTTCGCTTCCGCGGTTGATTTTCCGCTGCAGCGGTCAGTTGACTTAGCTTTTACTTGTACAGGTGTCACTCCTTTTTGAGCTGGTTTTGACTTCTTTGTCCCTTTTTTACCAAACACTGCAAGAAAGCACAATAAGTTAGCTTTTGGAAGTACTTGTACACACTTTTAATACAAAACTCAAGCAAAAAGGAGTATAAAATAGACTAAAATCCCTAGTTATCACCTGTTCGACCCATTCAGAATGCTCCTTCCGAGCCGCTTCTAGCTCGGCCTGGAGTTTCTCACTGAGAAGCTTGTAAGAGTCCCTCTACTGAGTAAGCTCCCGAATCTAATTATTGAACAATAATTATTTGCCCGTCATTAACGTAGTCCTTTGTTGTAATCAATTAGTAATCATAGAATAATCAGTTACTAATCTTATAGTAAAAATATGATCACTTACTAATCAATTAGAACATCATACGTTAAATAAATCAAACATTTAGTGTTCTCTGGCTGATGAATAAAAATATAAATAGTTGTTAGTACAAATGAGATCATGCCCCTTTTTTTGTAGTAAAATCTAAAAAACTAACATATAAACCTTTACGAATTAAATTAATGATTAATAATACTTTATATCAAAATATCTCGATAAGTTAAGCAAATTAAATATTTAGTGTTTTTTAATAATGAATAAAATATAATAAGTTCTCAGTACAAATGAGACTCTGCCGAATTTTGTCGTAAATTCTTAAAAAATAATATATAAACCGTTATGAAATAAATAAAGAATAAACAGATATTTTTTATCAAAAAATAATAATATAAAATGTTATAAATTGTATAATAATATAAAAAGTCATGAGTTAAATAAGTAATTAACAATACTTCGTATGAAATTAATCAATACAATATTTCAAGATATTTCGAAACGTTAAACGAGTAAAGAGTACATAAGTTGAGTTACTTATTCAATGTATAGACACCATTATGGATCGCCCGACTGTTCATGCTGGACCAGTTTCTCGTGAGCTACTTACGTTCCAAGCGGGCCACAGGTCTTCACGTATAAAATAAAAAAGTATCATTACTTATAATTCCCTATAGTTTGTGATAATATGTGATGTTTTGTGATAATTCATTGTATTTGACTTTTTTTTTCTATTTATGAAATTGTGGTAGAATTAATTATATTTCTTGAATTTGTTGAATATTTTCTAATTGCTGAATATTGAATTTGTTTAATATTATCTAACTATAGAACAATAATTATTTGCCCGTCATTAACGTAGTCCTTCGTTGTAAACCATTAGTAATCATATACTAATCAATTACTATTCTTATAGTAAACATATGATCACTTACTAATCAATTGAAACATCATAAGCTAAATAAATCAAATGTTTACTGTTCTCTGGCTGACGAATAAAAATATAAATAGTTGTCAGTACAAATAAGATCCTGCCGTATTTTATCGTAAAATCTTAAAAACTAACATATAAACCGTTACGAATTAAATAAATGATTAATAACATTTTATATTAAAATAATTAATAAATATATTTAAAATATCTCTAAAAGTTAAACAAATTAAATATTTTGTTTTAATGATGAATAAGAATATAATAAGTTTTTAGTACAAATGAGACTCTATCGATTTTTTATCGTAAATCCTTAAAAAATAACATGTAAACCATTATGAAATAAATAAAGGATAAATAAATACTTTTAATCAAAATAATTAATAATACAAAATGTTATGAATTAAATAAGTAATTAACAATACTTCGTATGAAATTAATCAATACAATATTTTAAGATATTTCGAGACGTTAAACGAGTAAAGAGAACATAAGTTTAGTTAATACTATTCAATGTATAGACATCACTATGGATCTCCCGACTATTCATCCTGGACTCGTCTCGTGAGCTACTCATGTTCCGGGCAGGCTATGTCTTCACATATATGTGATGGAGAGTTTCTTAGCCAGAACTTCCACCTGCGATGCAATGATGAGTTCTGGAGTTTATTAGGGATCACCCACTACATCAGCGCACAGTCGCGTGCCTCACTCGGACTGGTTTTTACCGAGTCGTCGAGGTCTGCCGGTTACAGTCCGATTAGCCCCTAATCACGGCTCTAATCGAGCATTGGAGGCCAGAGATACACATATTTTATTTACCTATCGGCGAGGCCACCATCATTGTTGGCCCAAGAACAGGTGAAGTTTTTGAAGATTGACAAAAGAACTCAGTCATGGACCAGGTCCATCTTGTGAAGCACAGTCATGATCTACCTATACATGTGAGATGCACGTGAATGAGATAAATCTAACTGATCAAGAAGCAATATCTCCTGATCTGATCGAAAAGGTTGCATATTGGATAAGGAAAGAAAGACTCCTTACATGAAGAGAACACAGTTTAGGAAGAAGATAGTGTTAGAGTTTGAGATCACTATGAACTCTTCTACGATAGAAGAGTAGTAATTGAAATCTAGTCAAACTCTGATTACTAACCCATTAAATATCAGTGTTGTTCTCTTTTATAGGAAATGCACATAGGCAGAAGTTAAACTTAAATTGAGAGCAAAAGAGCAAGGCGATTTTGCAAGCAATTTATGTGTGATTCGAGTGTGCAATCCTGAAGCTACTTGAACGAGATAGAAGAACCAGTTCCATGTGTCTATCTTTTATTCTAGTTCAATTATAGTAGGTGATTTTACATTGTACCTTTCAGATTTCATAGAAACAATTGTATTAGGTACTTAGAGTTTCAAGTTAGTGTTAACTTGAAGTTGTCGCAACAGTTGAGGTTGTGTGCCACAACGGGATTAGAGTTAATCCTTAGGTTTACAAAGAGTTTTGTAAATGTTGTTTTGGCTCAGTGATTTTAGTGGAAGTTTAGGAAAATCCTACTGAGTAGTAGGTCGTGATTTTTTTCAACTTTTGAGCCAGGTGTTTTCCACGTAAAAATCTCTGTGTTCTTTATTTTCTTTATTTATTATTCCGCAAACAGTAGTAGTTGGAACACATAGAAGAACCAGGTCCTTCTATAGTTAAGTTAAGAGAAAATTAGGTACCACACAAACCACCCCCCCTTCTTGTGTGGTATAGACGTCTAAAACATCAATTGGTATCAGGGCGGGTTATCCTTGAAGAGGTTAACACCTTAGGAACAGATCAAGATGAGTGCACCACCTAGAAACTGGGAAGGGCAATCCACTACAAGGCCCCCACTCTTTAATGGTCAGTACTATTCTTGGTGGAAGAACAGGATGAGAGACCACATCATATGAGAAGATTATGAACTCTGGGACATAGTCACTGATGGTCCCCTGGCTACTACAAAGAAGAATGCTGAAGGAGTGGGCGTGCCAAAAACAAAAGCTGACTGCACTGCTGAAGATTTCAAGAAATGGGAAAAGAATGCCAAGGCCAAGAAATGGCTTGTGTGTGGACTAGGTCCAGATGAGTGTCACACCTCCTTTTTACCTACACCCGCAAGGGTATAAAGGAGTTTTTCCACTTAAAGGACAATCGGAACAGGATTTATTATTAAGATTTCAGAGTCGCCACTTGGGAGATTAATGGTGTCCCAAGTCACCGGTTGAATCCCGAACCGAGGAAATTATGACTCTGTTTAACAGTCCGCGATCCAGAAATCCGAGTAAGGAATTCTGTTAACCCGGGAGAAGGTGTTAGGCATTCCCGGGTTCCGTGGTTCTAGCACGGTCGCTCAAACTGTCACATTTGGCTTATTTGTTTGATTTTAGTACATGTTTTAATCTATGTGCCTTTAACTTTGAACCGCTTTTATCATTATTATTTTAAGAGAATTGCAACGTCGTGAAAACACGTCCCGAACTGCGTCACATAAATGCACCCGCAATTTTTGACACATTTCGACTTCGTTGGCATTTGGATTTGAGTCACATAAATGTGCACCCGTATTCAGGAAGGTAAAATTATATAAATTGTGTGCCCAAAGAGACTAACGCGTTATTATTTTTGGGGAAGGCCGTGAAATTCGCTAAACAGCCCATTCATCTAAGCACTTTAATATAAACATTTAAGAGGGCCCCGCAATTTATGCATTTGTATTTGGCGTGGTGTACCTCGTTTTTATTTTAAGGTCAACCTAAAAGAACTATGATCTGTCTATTAAGTATTGTCTCTAAAATAAAAGAAAAGGCCCTAAGTAATTAGCATTGTCAATTATTATCCTCAGAAAGTATTCAAGAAAGATCGGGCCTTGGGTTGCAATCCACACTTCAACAAAAGGGGCCCTTTAGTTCAATTGCTCTACTTAGTTTGGGAAGCCCACAATTGTATTTCAGGTTTCTACAACGTCAGATGCTGCAAAATGACTTGAAAGTCTTAACTACAAACAAATATAGTCAGACTTGGGGGCCACACGTTTGGGCCCAAATCAGTATCCAACGTCTAGCTATGGACTGAGCGCAATCCAGCCTTGGACGTAACTGGGCAATGTAAATGGGCTTCTATTAGAGCCAAGCCCAATGATGTATTCACAGGCAAACACGCAATCTATATTGAGTGGAAGACTGATTAGCAATTTCCAGCTACGATCTATGTTTTATACCAACTAACTGAGTCAATTTATTATGTACAGCATATCTCTTTGATCAAAATTGTTATGCACTAATTGTCTAAATACAAGCTGTTGAACATATATTCGAAATTCACATTGGAATCCATGAATAACAGATAAAACACGAGACTCTCCCTTAGAGTTTTGACGAACTATGAACTCATCAGTTGAATCCAAGCTCTTCAGTTTTGAGTTTTGATGGACTATGAATTCATCAATTGAGTTCAAGTTTCCAACAGTACTCAAGCTTATGGTTATCCTGATGCGGAATGTAAACGCTAGCAAGGTGATCTATTAATTGCAAGGAATCAATCTAGACGAGAATTGATCTGACGAAATAAAATGAACAGCTAATGCAAATCCCAGTCCAATGTCCGGTTACTACAATAAACTACAATAAGAGCGTTGAAACAAATGAACACTTCAACAGAATTATGCTTCATTTCTTTTCAGCTGGAGATATACATGGTAATGAATTTCAGGACATGTACCTGGGTATTAGATCACAAAGAAGAAATAGGAGTCAGCAGCAGCAGATGACAAACAACAACTCAAAAGCAAGTTCACAGCCCAACAGACAATATCACAACCAGTCCAGAATTGAATTATGGAGGAACAACACCAACAATCAACCAAACAGACTTGAATAAACTCAAACCGGTGTGAAATTGAACCCAGAATCACTTGTAATAGAACCAATATACTTCAGGCATGCTTCAGCGATTAGAAGAGATGAAGATCATTGCCTAAACCTTGGAATTAACCTATAAAATGCAATGTAACAGTAGTTTTGATTTTTACTGCATTTCTGCTTCTTTTTTTTTGGGATTTTTGAAGATTTGGAGTTTGGATTTCAAATTTCAGATCTGAAACTTGTGGACAATGAGAGGGAATTTTTAGAGGCTCCAAACTTGTTCTCTAAGGCAGAATACATTGCCTTTTATAGGCAAAGTGGGGGCAGCCTTCATATTCATTTATTTCCCTTTACCTCCCCCCCCCCCCTCTTTCTTATTTCTTGTTTTAGCCCAGGTGTCCCTGAGGTCTTAGCTTGTTTCCCAAGTAAGGACTATCAAAACCACTAATTGCCCTTCTAACCCCCACCTAGAAGCTTCTAAAGTTGTTACATAAAATATCTTCTAAGTACCATACCCAATCTACCCCTAAAAACATTTTGATTTTACCCTTTATGCCTAAATGAATTACCCCTCAGCTACTCCTGGCTATTTATCCGGGCCAAACTGGCCTCCCATAGTTCAACCCAAAATGAAATGGGTTGTATTTGCACAAGGAGCAGCACCCAATAAACAACTCTGCAAGCCCACAAAACCTAACAAGACCCAAACTAAGCCCACATGATTAACCAACACAATTTAGCAATACTACTTAATTAAGCTAAAGAAAATAGAAGTGAACAAATCATCATGAGACCAACCAAGTTATTAATTAAGCTATTAAACCAAGTCGACCTAATTCAACTAAACTAAATGGCCACAACCAAACAAGGATAATCAGAAACTGAGCATTCCTATTGACACGAACCAACCAAACTAAAAAAAATCATGAAATAGAACCTGGAAAATTCTGACTAAACAAATAGCAAAATAACGACACTCAATTAATCTAAGACTTTATTCAAATATCGATTCAGTTAACCAAACAGAAGAGAAGAGACGAAGCAGAGGACAGGGTATATGAACACACAAACGAATATACAGGAATGGAAAGGAAAGAAAGAAAATGAAATGAAAGAAAAAGAACTCACCAATCTTGACTCGGACTTAAAGCTGACCTTCCCATTTTAACCGCGATATAACATTAATCACCTGTTCTTTGTTCGAGAACTGGTAAGTAATGTCAGTACGCGATGAAATTGGGGCTAAAGAAACAGGAGAGGGTGCCTTGCATGTTTGAGTTATGGATTAACCTTTCAATTCGAAACTCAGATCCAAAATCTGCAGAACTTGACTGGTATTTGAAGGAAGAGAGTGATGGATATAGGATGAGGGAGGTCTAACGGTCAAGGGGTGTTGATTTGGGGGTGATTAAGAGTGGCGCCGCCACCGGAGGCGGTGAGGGTTTGGGGGGCGGCTCAACTAGGGTTTATAAAATTTGGAGTGACACAGGGAGATTCGAGGTCGTAGGGTTGAATATTTGGGACGGGGAGGCGGAGAGGTTTCCGGGGTGTTGTTTTGGGAATGATTGGGGATGTCTATGGTGTCACCGCCGGCCTGAGACATTGGGGAAGATAAGGGCGGCGGGTTGAGATCTCTAGGGTTTGGGTGAATGAGGAAGACGAGAGAAAAAGGGCGGGGGTTCCTTTTCGGACACATATATATTATTGACACCCCACTTCAGGGCCGTTGGATCAAAAGACCCTCGACGGCCCAGATTGGATCTCATCCAAAACGGGGTCGTTTGATTCCACTGGGGACGGACCGGGTTGGGGTTTGGGCCTTGGCGGGTTCAGGGGTTTATTTGGGGTTGGATTTCGTTTGGGCTAAGCCAATTTGGCCCAAATTTGGGCATTTACTAAGACCACTCTCTTTTAAATTGTTTTTCTTTTGTTTTCTCCTTTTTATTTCTTATTTTGTTTTTGTTTTCATTTGTTTATATTTTTTTTATATATTTTCTGACTTTATAAAAATGCAAAAATAAAGACCTAATATATTTCAAAGTTAAACTAATTCTTAAAATTGCTTAAAAACTATTTCATGGCAAATTCAACAATTAACAACTAAAAATGCAAAAATGGACTATTTTTGTTATTTTCTTTATATTTTGTTCTAAGAACTACTTAACCCCTAATTAATCCTAAAATATGAAACTAAATCCTGAATGCAAATGCCAACTGTATTTTTTTATATTTTTTTCCATATAAATTAAAACAAACACCAATAAAATACAACAATTATCAGAAAATAGCACAACAATTCACAAAAATTGTAAAATAATAAAGAAATCATTTTGTTTGAATTTTTGGGAATAATTCATATAGGGCAAAAATCACGTGCTCACAGCTGCCCCTCTTTGCTCGGGAACATGAAGAGTTTTCGTGCAAAGATAAGTGAGCGGAAACGAGCGATTTTTGCCCGTTTGATTATTCCATGTGAAGCATTTTGAAAACCGTCTAACCGAACCCTGCTTCAAAGGTTGCCTACATATCCTTGGCTAAAAAGGAATCAGGTCAGTGTAGTTCAGGAAGGTTTGGTAGCTGGGACTACCAGGAGCTGTGATTTCACTGCTGTTGCTGCTGCTACTGCTCGCTGACCTCCTTATTACACCATGTCAAAATAAAAAGAAGCTAGCCTAAGCTATGAAATACAAAAAGGTCCTATCTATGTCTTCAAACTTTCTCTTGTGTTACCTTGAACTTGTATTCTTCCACTAGAATTCTTGAGTTGTTGCCTTGCATTGTGATTGGAGATGTTTAGCCATTCCTCCGAGTGATGCTTGACTGCTGAAATTTGAAATATATGTATCTATTCTCCAGGCGGGCTCCTGATTGCTGACGCTTGAAAAGTATTCCCTTGTTCTCCAGGTGGGCTCCTGACTGCAACGCTTGGAAAGTATTCCCTTGTTCTCCAGGTGGGCTCCTGACTGCAACAAAACAAACAAAAAAAATTTTCTGCCCCAGTTTGGTGGCTGGGCACATCATGTTATCAAATATTAAAATTAAAAGCTAAAATTTGAATTGCACTTCCCTTGTTCTCCAGGTGGGCTCCTGATTGTTGAACTTGAAAAGTATTCCCTTGTTCTCCAGGTGGGCTCCTGATTGCTGAAGCTTGAAAAGTATTCCCTTGTTCTCCATGTGGGATCCTGTAACTAAAACAAACAAAATTTTCTGCCCCAGTTTGCACTAGGAAGATTTGTGAGTTGTTAGCAATATTGTAAACCACTTATACCACTGATGCAATGATGAGAGTAAACTAAAGACTAGATTAGGATGTGCGTCTCCTACGAGTAAAACCAAGTAACTTTGACTAGCAAATGCGTCTGCTAAAATAAAACCTGAATGAACCAGATTAGGAAGTGCGTCTCCTAAGGGTGTATTTAAATGACCAAGGCAAGGAAATGCGTCTCCTAGGGGTGAAAACTTTAGTGACTAAAATTAGGAAGTGTGTCTCCTATGGACTCTTAATTCCTGAAAGACCCAGACTAGGAAGTGC
The DNA here is from genome assembly GCF_001879085.1 of Nicotiana attenuata. Classification (NCBI taxonomy): domain Eukaryota; kingdom Viridiplantae; phylum Streptophyta; class Magnoliopsida; order Solanales; family Solanaceae; genus Nicotiana; species Nicotiana attenuata. The sequence continues at coordinate 95,757 of NW_017670754.1, forward strand.
GTCTCCTAGGGGTAAACTTTTAATTTAGGAAGTGCGTCTCCTAAACAGTATAACCTAAAAAAACCTAGACTAGGAAGTGCGTCTCCTAGAGGTGAAACTTCAATGACTTAAACTAGGAAGTGCGTCTCCTATGAATGAACTATCAATTTAGGAAGTGCGTCTCCTATAGGTGAAAATCAACTTCAATGACTCAAACTAGGAAGTGCGTCTCCTATGAATGAACTATCAACTTAGGAAGTCCGTCTCCTATGGGTGAAAATCAACTTAGGAAGTGCGTCTCCTAGGGGTGATATCTCAATTTAGGAAGTGCGTCTCCTACAGGTATATTCTGAAAGACCCAGACTAAGAAGTGCGTCTCCTAGGGGTAATGTGTGATCTTCTCAATAGCTTTTGCGTAAGCAGAATTTGGGCATTACACTTGGAAATTTCAAGCTTCCAAGCATAGCTTCCGTTCCTGTTTCAGACAAAGAAAACTTGTGAGTGTAAAAATGGTGGTTGGTTTGTGGCCTTGACTTTGCGGCGATTGCTCCTTCACTTGCCATGATAACTTTGATTTCACTTTGAAAGACGTTGCTTGCTTATTGACTAACCAATTTCTCTGTTACCCTTATCGCAGAAAATACCTCTTTTCTGTTCAGACCCTCTATCTGTTGCATTGCTCATGAACTGACATGTACCAAACCTTTGCATTTCACATGAATTCCAAAGCACGTCAATTGCCACCCACTCAGTGCATATGTTTTTCCTTCTTGACTTAAACCACTGGCCTTGGCCTTGAGGTCTAATGCTCCTTCAGTTGCCATGATAACTTTGCTTTCCGCTTGGAAGACCTTGCTTGTCACTGGTTAACCAACTTTTGTCAATCTTGCCACAGAAAATGCCTTTGATCCATTCACCTAACACCCTACATCTGTTATGTACCAAACCTTTCATGTTTCAATGAAAATACCTTTGATCCATTCACCCCAACCCCTTCATTTGTTGCGTTGTTCATGAATTGACAAATACCAAGCTCATGCATTTCACAAGGATCCCGAAGCATGTAGATTGTTGCCAACTCAGTGTGCCTGCTATTTTTCCTGACTTACGACGATTTGAATGCTGGCCAAATACCATTTTGTTCAATTGGAAAGCTGGTGGCAGATTTTGAAGTCATTTCTCACTTATTATGACCAAACAGACTCAGGAAGAGGGAGTAAATAAGACAAAAGGAATAGAGTAAAGGATAATGGAAAGAAAACTACAACGTAGAAGCCTATCGGATGTGGACACCGACTCTGATGACCTTGACATGCACCTGCAGCCTGTTTCGTTAAGCAAACCTGATGTTCAGCTCTTGTTGTACCTTTTTGCCGTGAAATCGGGCTTCAATGCTCCGCTTATCCAATCTGATTCACAATCCTTATTCGACTTGTAGTGCCCGAAGGATTTTCACCATCAAGCCTCTCTCATTTTGGTCTTTCTCTCAACTCACTATCGCCTTATGGTGCCCGTGAAGGTTTTCACCAATAAGACTCTCTCATATTTGACTTCTCTTAGCTCCCGTCGCCTTACGGTGCCCGTGAAGGTTTTTACCAATAAGACTCTCTCATTTTCATTATTTTCTTCTGCTTGGACCGGAGTGTTGCCCCTGACATGAATCACCTCCACTTGCTCGACTTGGCATCGCTCGAAAACTGATCGGAAGGTCTTTCTTTGGACCGTAATATGGGCTTTTGGAAAGGGTTAGAAAGAAAGGGTATCAAAGGCTCAAAACAATTCAACATGGGTTCAAAATTACAACTTTCAGAATCCGATTTTTCACAACAACCACAACTTCTGCCCCAGTTTCTTTCTTGGGGACTTTTGGATTTTATTTTGGTGTGATTAAACCTCAGAGAGAGGCTGCCTACGTACCCTTTCGGGATCAAGTCAAACGTAGTTCAGGTCATATAAATTACCTTGTTGTTGCGATTTTTCTTTTCTTCCATTTTCTCTCTTCTCTTTTTCTTCTTTTCCTTTTCTTTTCCTTTTCTTTTCTTTTCCTTTTTCTTTTCTTTTCTTTTTCTTTTTCTTTTCCTTTTCTTTTCCTTTTCTTTTCTTTTCTTTTTCTTTTTCTTTTTCTTTTTCTTTTCCTTTTCTTTTTCTTTTTTTTTCATTTTTCTTCTCTCTCTCTTTTCATTGTTCCCTTCTCCTTTTCCTTCACTTACTTTCCATGCTTGTGTTTACGAACTTTGTCATTGATTCCAAAAGAGGGGTATGAAAGAAAATACATAAGGCTCAAAGGGGGTAACAAAGGATAAAGTGTTTAGATGGCAGAACAAAATGCCTTCATCATTCCAATCTTCAAAACATGCCAAGTACAAACAAATGCAATTAAGCAAAACAGGGAAAACATTCGTAATATCTTTTGATTGTACCAGACCTGATAACCATATCCACACATTTGCCTTCTACATCTGTTAACTAAACGCAACATTGGACAACACTCTCACTCTCCTTATCACGAACGGCCCCTGTAATTTGGGGCAAACTTGCCTTTGGCTTCAGACCGATGCGGCATGATGCATTTCAACAGTATTTCTTTATGTCCTATCTGCCCCAGTTTCACATGGTTCATGCTTCAAATGATCTCAAAATGTCCACATTTGTTCTTATTTCCTTCAAGTGTCCCTATCATCTTCAAAATTGTTTCAATGCTTCATGACTAAACTAACTTTCGAGCTCAGGCTGAGAATTATGCATGCATGTCATGTCACTAGAACCAGCAGGAAAAGAACTATGGAAAGAAAAGGGAACTAAGCAAAAGAAAATGACTAGAAATAACAGAAAACAGGAAATTGTATTAGACAGACGGTGAAACGGTTCGAACAACAAGACAAGCAAACTAGACTAGGTTACATCCCTGGAACAAACCTAGACAGCACTAAACGAGCTACTACAACTAAACAAACCAAGCAAAATGAAAGGATAGAAGGGTTTGAGTCACAAGACAATATCCGGATTACAACCCTAAAATAACCCGGACAACAGAAATGACAACAAAATAAATCACCAAAACTCCAAGAGATGGAGCATCTTCCCAATTACCAAGCACGGCATCTTAGCCACTGAATTTCACACCAAGATTGCTGGAATTTTCACAAGTCTTCATCACGTTGTTCTGAGCAAACTGCTTCTGGGTTTCTTCTGCCGGCTCATTCTCACGATCAATCATACCCACCATATGTGTCTCATTGTGCACAGGAGATGGATCTTGGCCAGTGTTTGTTGCATCTGGATTTTGCACGACGATGTCGCCTGCATCAATAAGCTTTTGAATTGCATTCTTCAGATGCCAACATTTCTCTATGTTGTGCCCCAAGGCACCTGAGCAGTATGCGCACTGTTGAGAAGGACCGAACTTCTTTGGAGGAGGGTTCGGCACTTTTATCTGAATCGGCTTCAACATGTCCAATGTCCTTAACCGCTGAAACAGACTGGCGTATGATTCTCCCAACGGAGTGAAGTCTTTCTTCTTTCGTAACCTCTCATTCTTAAATGCCGGATTGGGCCGGAAACCTGAGCCGAGGTGTTTTTGGGAAGCTCGCGGGGGTAGATGGGCATTCTGAGGAGCTGGGTACTGAGAGTGTGATGTGCGACTTTGGGATTTCTGTGGAGAGAAGTAGCATCGAGGAAGGTCATCTAATGCACAAGGATAACCACAGGGACGATGTCGAGGCCGGAAGTGTTGATCAGGAAAACCTATTGGATCGTCCTTTCTGTTCCTCTTTCTTCCAACCAAACTTACTGGTACGTTCTGACTGGCTTCCGAACGACTCACGATTTTGCCTGACTTGATTCCTTCTTCCACTAGCTCCCCCATTTTTAACACATCATTGAAAGGCTTACCCAAGGCCGGGATCAAATAACTGTAGTAGGTGGGTCCCTGGGCCTGTAGAAAAAGCTTAACCATTTCTTCTTCGCTGATCGGGGAACTGACTCGAGCAACCTGCTCCCTCCATCTGAGCCCAAACTCATTAAAGCTTTCCTCCGGCCTCTTTTCCATCTTAGATAGCAAGGTGCGGTCTGGGGTAACACTTGATTTGCGCTGAAAGTATCGGACAAAGTCTTGAGCCATGTCGCCCAATGTAAGCCACCTATTGACATTTTGACGACCATGCCAATCCAAAGCTGCCCCAGTTAGGCTTTTACTGAAATATGCCATCATCACGTCATCTTTCTCTCCCACAATCCTCATTTCGTTGCAATAGATCCGCAGGTGGGCTACCAGATCTCCACTCCCCTCGTACAAGTTGAAGTTTGGTACTCTGAATCCTGCGGGCAGGCGGGTGTCATGTGGCACAATCAGTCCTTTGCAAGTCATGCTACCCTGGCCTTCCACTCTTTGCTTGTCCCTTAAAGACAGCTCTGTGCTTGTCAATTTCCTGGGTACCTCTTCTCGCCCTGTTCTTCCCGTAACCCTTTCATTTCTACCATGAATCTGCTCATCCTGGGAGCTCTTCTTATATGGATCAAGGACCTTGTGGGCAACCTCTGAGGGGTGAAATCGGGCATTACGTGCGTTGGGTGGATGTTCGTTGTCTGGGGTAACGGATATGACAGGAGGGCAATATTGGGGAGAAGTGATTGAAGGATGAGCGATGAGCTATTAGGGTAGTTGGGGCGAGCGTGATAAGCGGGTGTATCTGGAGAATATGGAGGATCATCCGGCATTGTGTTGGGAGTTTGGGTAGCGTCAGGGAAAATTGGTGGTGGCGGGGGTGGCGCCTTTCCCGTCATCCAGGCTTGATACATGTTTGTCATGTGTTGTCTCAGCATCCGCACCTCTTCAACCAACCCAATATCCCGTTCAGCATATTTCAGGATCAAATAGGTGAGTAATTGTAAATCTACTGAGTTACTTTAGGCTGTTTTAATTGTATTCAATGACTTATACAAGGAAGAACAAAGTATACTTATTTATTTGCCTACTGGTGCGTTCCTAGATGTCACTAACGGTGAAAATCACACCAGAGGAAGCATCAAATTGCATGTTAAATGCAATGCACGTGACTGGTACACTAGAGTGGCCACCAATTACAACAGACTGTTAGAGTTGCGTAAGCTCAGCATGAGTAGTGCAAATACCTTGGCTTAATATTAACAGGCCTATTCGAATTAATATAACGGGCCTGCAGTTTTACAATGAAACAGGCTCATATTCAGGACTTCTAGTTCTTAACCTTTATATGCAGTATTCAGATATTGAGAACGTGAACTACAATCAATTCCAAATGTCTCAACAGTATCGAAAACAGTCTGCTCCAGTCTTAATTATACAGTCCAGATTTATACACATACAAATCGATTCTAAACTATGCTGTACAATTAAATTTACCGCCTATTTAACTATCAACACCCCACAGTCCAGGCAGCATATTTCAGGATCAAATAGGTGAGTAATTGTGTTCCATTTCAATATCAAAGTTACAGCAGAGTAGATTCAAGCGTGTACCTGGAAGTCAGTGATCAATAAGAAGAAGAAAAGGTCAACAGCAGTAACAGTTCTCAGCAGCAACCCAGGAATAAGTTCAAAATTCAGTAATAAATCAGTTGACACAGCAAATTCAGGAACAGATTTGAAACTCCAGCGATAGATCAAACACAACAACAATTTCTATCACTGAAGCAACCCAAAACCAGCTCGAATACCCAGAAATGAACACAGGAAAGCAAAACACTCAAACTAAGATCATAGTTGACTCGAATCTCCCAAATCCACTGCCTAGATGACTCAAACTGTCTTCAATCCTCAAATATTGAACAAAACACAAGGAAATTCAAGTAGCTTTCATCCTATATGAGCTAGAGAATTGAATTCAATGATCGAATCTGAAAATGACCTAAGTAACACTAATGTAACAGTAATTTTTGGGATTTTTCTATTAGATTTCTATTGTTTTTGGATTTTTGAAGGTTTGAATTTCAAATCAGATCTGAAATTGGAGAGGAAGTTTTGGGAAGAAATTTTGGAGCTGAAAACCTTTTGTAGAAGGCAAATGAATGCCTATTTATAGGCAAACTTAGGTTCCAATTTCAGATTTTCACTTTACCCATTAGTCCCTATCTTAATTCGATTTTCTACCCTTTGTTTCTTGACTTGTTACACAAGTAACTACCCTAAGTTTAATGAAATCTGCACTATAGTCCATCCTAGAAGGTTCTATACCCATTACAATTCCTATTCTACCCTTACTTTACTTCAACAATTACCAA
>NW_017670754.1:102382-109159 GCF_001879085.1 Nicotiana attenuata
GACCAGAATCAAATAGTCAAGTCATGACACGGAACCAGAACAAAATTAACAAAGCTAAAAATGAAAATTAACTAGAAATTAACAAACATGAGAACAGAAACAACAGAAGGGGTTTAAACAAGAAGAAAAGGAAACTAAACAAAGAAAAAAGAAACAAAGAACTCACTCCTTATTTTCAGATTCAAAAAAAAAATTGGACAGTCTCCAGTGGGATTTGAGCACAATTGATATTGAATTCATCACGAGGGAAGCCAGGGGACCATGCGGTATCAATTTGGAGTAGTTTGGAGCAATTAGGGTTTTGGCCGAAAAATTTCAATTCAATATTCTAGCAGTTCCGGCCATGTTCGAGGGACGGGGCTTGGGGGGTTTGATAGAGGAGGTCACGGAGGTTCTACGGTGTTAATTTGATGGTGAACGGAGAAAGTTGAGTTTTTGGCCGGAAAACTTCGACTTAAGATTCGAGGAGTTCGGTCAGTGTTTGAAGGAAATTGGCTTGGGTATTTGGGATGAAGGGGGTTGAGGTGAGTCTATGGTGTTCATGGGGTGGGGTTTGGACGCTGGCGCCGCCATTAACGGTGGTGGGAAATGAGGGGGCGTCGTTAGGGTTTCTGATGAGGGGTGAGTGAGGGAGACGAGACGGGGGTATGGGGGGTCGATTAGGACAGTTAAATATTAGTGACTAACCCGTTCTGAGCCGTTGATTTGATCAACCTCGACGGCTGGGATTGCTTGACGCCAAAACGGCGTTGTTTTGAGTCCATTGGGGCAGGCCGGGCATGGGGCGTTTGGGCCTGGGTCAAACGGGGTTGGGTAGGGACGGATTGAGCTAAAATTTATCAATTAAAATGGCCCAGTTCGGTCCTCTTATTAAGACATCTCTTTTTTTTTTTTTTAATTTAATTTCTTTCATTTTCTCCCTTTTTATTTCTTTTATTTATTTTGTATTTTATTTTGTATTTTTCCTGATTTTATTAAAATGCAAAAAAAAATTAAAATGAAACCTAATTTATTTCCAAAATTAAGCTAATTAATTCCTAAAATTGTTTAAAATCTATTTCGTGACAATTTCAACACAAAATTAACAAAAGTGCAAAATAATGAAAGAAAAATCATTTTGTTTGAATTTTGGGAATAATTCATATAGGGCAAAAATCACGTGCTCACAGAATGTTGTAGATTTTTGCCTCTCATAGCTCGTGCACTACTTGCATCAACCGGTGAAGGAATATTAGATGCAACACACCCTTGTATATCATGAAAATCTAGTCCAGGGTTGTTTTCCACCAATTAACTAAAATAACATCGCATTTCTTCCCTCATCATTTCCTTCATTTCTTCCTTCAGAGAAGTTATTTCATTGGCATGCTTTTGTTTAAGCTTGGTGATTTCTTCATCTTTTTTTAGAGAGCTTGTCGTCACCGATCTACCATAGCATCTAACCCGACCAGGCTGCTCCTTTCCAAATACAGTCGTAAATGCATCATCTGCTGTTTCTCCAGAACTTTGGCGATTCTGAAGTTCAGACTGTCAAAAAAATATTATTACACATCACTTACAAGTCAAGATAGATCGAACACTAAAATAAGTTTTAGCAAGTCAAGTCAGATTAAATAAAAGTACCAAATAGCGATAGCCTGCAAAATGTTTCCTTTGCTTCAGATAATGCACTATAAGACCACTTAGGTATTTGACAACTTAATATGAATGAAGAGGTCTCATCTAACGCAAAGGCGGTAGGAAAAGTTCAGTTGAACCAGATATACCACCTATGAAATTTCCTGTTAATCTGATTAATCCTGTTTAATCCTATTTATACCTTGAACCAGATATTGATCGACCTACTGTGAACCAGCTTTTGCCTTAATATATCACTTTGTGAACCACCATTTATAGCCAACATTTTATTTCAGATCCAGGATGGCAGGAAAGTAAAATGTTGGCAAGATGCACGGCTGTGTCACTCCCCTTTAAGAGACCAGCATCCAACCCTCTTTAGACTTGTAGAAAATACTGAAGCTTCTATCTCGGAGACTCGGACAACAACACAGAGCAGAGTTGGGACATCATTCTTAAGAAAACACCAATAATTGGGAAATGGACAGCTTTTGTTCACTGCTTCTTCAGCTGAGCATCCTTCCACCTCCTCAACCTAATCCTGATTCACTGATCAGGAGAGTCACTTCGAAAAGATATTCTCTGTAAAATTAGGCTAACATACCCAGCAGCTCAAGTTCACTCAATACTAATTGGCAATTGCAGTGCATCTGGAAAAACAAAGCCCCTCCGAAGGTAGAGTGCTTCATTTGGCCGTTGGCCAAAGAAGCGAGCTTAACATATAAGAACCTTCAAAGTGAAGGTCTTAGTATATGTAACAGGTGTGCCCTCAGTGAGGAGCAAAACTAATATGCAACCACCTTTTCCTTCTGCAGCTTCACCGCCCAGATCTGGAGCTTCTTATTCAACATTTTGGGGTTAACAGAACTATGCCTAAGTCAACCAGGGATTTCTTACTAAGCTAGCATAGAGAAGATCAACAATCTAGGGCTATGTGAAGGACTCCTGAGTGCTGCAATATAGCAGATCAACAATCAAATTAAGTGGATTTAAGTTATATTCAACAACAACTCTAATGAATTTTCAGCCTACTTTAACATGCTATAGAATAGTACTTGTATAAATGACATAATATAAGGTAAGAAGTTGAACTCTTGAATACTCTAGTCCTCTTTAGGTTTCATCAGGAAAAGCTGATTTATGCAATATTAATTCATTCAAAGAAAGAGAATTTAACTTTCTACTTAGTTGTTGGTACTTTGCATCTGACTATCATAAATCACATAATCATATACCATGCTACAATCTTATTGTATTTCTATACAATTCTAGGGCACTAGGTAGAGGCATGGTATGCGTATGGGTTTGTTGTTGTTTAATCCAATTCTAGGGCAATTCAATCATTTAAGGACGAACCAATTTTCAATCTTGTACCAGAAATATTGGTGTCAGAAGTCTCCACCATTCACCAAGTAGGATCAAATGATTTATCATCGCGCCCACCAACACAATGTACTTGAAAACAAGAGGTGAATGGTGATTGACCTACTGTTAGATTGGGCAAGCTGAAAATTTCAGCAGTAACGGGGAAACTGCTGGATAAGTTACTGGAACAAAAGGATGTTAAATCTAAGGACAATGGAATAGCAAGGAAATCAAAGGATACAGAATAAACTCTTTGGTTCATAACAATAGGATAACTTACTATTGCAACTAGAGTATCCATATGAACTTCCTTCCCTTTCTTTGTACGAGTTGTAATAAACATTTCAGACTTTGATGGTTCCTCGTTGTTCTCTTTGGTTGCGCGCTACAAATTACATCAAAGAAGTTATAAAAAAACATCGCTGTGTTCCGACAAAGTACAAAAAGAAATGAAAGTCAGATTACAAAGTGTCGACTAAATATTACCAATGCCACACGCACTCTTGCAAAATTAATAGGTCCCATTTGATGCCTCCACTTTTCTTTTTGCCTATTTTCAGAATTTAATTGGCACATAGCCTAACAACAAAAGAAACATATTAATTAATAAACCAAAAAGGAAACAATATACCTGTTGCTAACAATAGAAATGTAGAAATGTCATTTGTAGCATACTTCAACAATAGGTAGAAAATGTAGAAATGCACGGTTTAGTCTTACTTGGACACCTTCGTCATCCTAATACTCAATCAATTGACGAAATTGAACTTCAGGTATCTCATTGGGACGATTTTGTAGCATTTCGTCAATAGTAGCATTTTTATCAAAATATTTCATCTTAATATTTCTCTTGTGTCGCTTCCAAGCATCACGAAGACCAGTCATTACCCACTTCTCTCCTTCAGCTGGAATTAAGAACTTGGACTGCAAAAAACACACAAACATAATATCCTTTGACACAACATTAGTAGGAAAAATACAAAAAATATATAATTGAAACATTAATTATACTTACATTGACATATTCCCACATCCGTTGCTTAATATCCTTTGACACGGCATGCCAACTAGTATGTACCAAGGGGATAAATCTTGGATTCCTTGCAATCGTTCCTAAAAAGTTGGTCAAATCAGACACTCTCTTGTCAGTTGGTCCAACTGCTTGTCCTTTATCAAATGTCACCTCCTCTCTTTCTTCAAAACTTCTTGCATGAATATTCTTACATGTTGTTTTCCCTCGAACTCTTTTCTTCTCTGATGTCCCTAGATTGATATAACAAGCAAGACATAAGAAGAAAAAAATCAAAATATGTAGAATAATTATAAGGTTTAAGACATACCACCTACAGCACCATCGATGTTCATCTCCTCATCTCCAATAAATTCATCGTCACCAACTTCATCTTGCGCAGCAAAATTATCCAATTCTATTTCACGCTCATCAATAATAGGAGAGGACATAAATCTGACTTCATTTTCTAGGTGATTATCAGGATGTTTTTCACCACCGAATTGTATCCCATATTTTTTTAGAAACTGATTAACACTCGTCGACGGTAGGACTGAGTTTGTCTTTACCACTTTGCAATTTTGTAGCTCCTGAATATCACGTTGTTTCTCTCCTTCACCTTGTGATCTTGTAAGCATATGTAAAGTGTTAGGATCTACCTTTGCAGATGATTGGATCATGGATGTGGGCATAGGTAATTTACTCGTTCCTTGCTTTTGAATGGGCTCCTCCAATTGAACTGACCTTTGTTTAATTTGTCCTTTACTTGGAATACTATGTGAAGTGTTCATATCTTTCCTTGAAGATGATTGGATTGATTTGTACACCGGTAATGTATTCCTTCCTAACTTTTGAACTGACACATCGGATTGAGTTAACTTTTGTCTACTTTGTCCTTCTAATGTTGCAGGCATACAATTCTTCCTTTTAACTCCAAGTAATGCATACTCTTTAGCAGCTTTATCGTTGCGATCACTTGCAAGCTTTTCTCTCTTAATCTGAAATTTTTTGGCTAGTTCAGCACTTGATCGGTATTGGAAATCGAAACCTATATTCTTCATTGGACTTTGAGCTTTGTTTGGATTCGGAACTTTTCTCTTAAGAGCTGCCGCTTGATTCATCCTACATACAAAAAAATTTAAATTACTTTAGCCTAACAAAAGCTATAATTGATTAGAGTATTACTATCAAAAAAATTAAATTACTTTAGCCCAAATAACTTGAGCAATTGACATACTATCAAAGTTCCCATCTCATATTCAAAATTACTTATGACTTTGCAAACATATAAGCACTGTTATATCGCACCTATTCAGAATAGCATAGCAAGCAAAATCTCAGAATGGCATAGCATGCAGATTGTGCAATAATGCAGGCAATCAAACAATTCTTAAGTGCAATCCACAAGAAGCCGCTTTCATCAAGGACCAAATAGGAAGAAAAGCAAACAATTCAAGCCACTGACTTTTGCTGTGCAGCAGTAATAAACTAGGAAATTTTAAGTCCAAATTGCAATCGAGATCAGATAGATAAGGGCAAGTTTCTGTTACACCTAAAAGAAACTTCTCATGCTTCCTAAATTTAAAAGTTTGAAAGGTTAAGGGCAACCCGAACTGCTTCTCAAGAGGCCAACTAATTTATACAAAGTTTCCTGGCCAGTATGCTCTAATACATCCCTCCAACTGAAACGAAAAATGGGCAGCATTTCGCTGCAATTTATCACTGAAACAGTGAAGAAAATGAAGAAGAAGAAGAGGAGAATAAGAAAAAGAAGAACTGAAGGGGAAAAAAAATTTCGCCAGCATTTCGCTGCTATTTGGACACTGAAACGGTGAAAGAAAAAGAAAAAGAAGAAGAAGAAGAAAAGGAGGAGGGGTGTCACGACCCAATTCCCATACCCGGTCGTGATGGCGCCTCTCCTGAAGACAAGGCCAGCCAACTAACCCAAATCCTTTCACTAACAATTATTAAACATAAATGAATAGAAGATACAACTTAATGGCATTAGAAATTGTTAACTACTACCCGACCGGGGTGTCACAAGTCACGAGCATCTAAGGAAACCTTAACACAACTACAGGCCAATAAATATATACAAGTTAAATGTCTGGAAAACAAAAGACAACATCCGGTGCCGCGAACGCTGGCGGTCACCTTGCTCAGCTACAATAACAATACCTTCAATCCGCTAATAACCCGCTACCGGGTGAACGATACCTGCAACTGCACGCGAGGTGCAGGGAGTAAAGTGAGTACTTCCAACTCAGTGAGTAATAAACATATATAATGTCTGAAAGTAAGAAATTCCGAAATATTACAATATAAAGCTATAATCAGCGATTCAGCACATAAAACGGTGGAACAACGACAATACCAGGACAAGTAAGACAAATAGGTATAAATGCATGAATGCAATGCAATGCACATGACCGCTGCGGCACGCAGCCCGATCCATTTGGGTACCCGCGCTCACTGTGGGCGTTCAGACTCCGGAGGGGCTCCTACAGCCCAAGCACAATATCATCGTAGCATTCGCTGCGGCGTGCAACCCGATCCACACTCAGTCCATATATATATATATATATGCATGCAAGCCACTCGGGCACAGTCAAATTGTTCATTTTTAGTTTCAATTATTAGGAATTATAGAGCTAAGTGTTTAAACCTTTATTTATTTACTAAACATTTCGAGGCAGTGTCTAACTCAGGACTGATATCATGAAATATGCTAAGCATCATGGAAGCAGTGATAAGGATCCCTGAAGGATGCAAATGATAGGCACAAA
>NW_017670754.1:110310-123725 GCF_001879085.1 Nicotiana attenuata
AGAGAGGAGATATCGCTAAAGCCATCAAAATACATCGAATTTCAAGCCTAAGTTTTCTTAAAACTATCCGAATTAGCGCATTCGAGTCCAAAAAACCCGACCAAAACACCTCCAATGACCTGAAATTTGCACACATATCCAAAATTCACCTAACGAAGGCTACAGTAATATCGATTTCCATTCCGACCCCCGATCAAATCTCACCATAACCACGGAATCGGCAAAATACTAACCTCGCCAAATTCAAGCCTAAATGCTACACGGGCCCTCCAAAATCAAATTTCGATACCGCACTTCCGCAAGTCACAATCTATCCCCCGAAGCTAACCGATATCAACCGGAAATCATCGAGCCTTCTACTCATAAGGTCAATGTCCGAGTTGACTTTCCAATTAAGCCTTCTTAAAGAACTAAGTGTCTATTTCCTATCCATAACCAAATTTCAATTCAACTATAAACTCACTCGTTGCTGATAAATGAACATATGAAGAAAGCAATAATGGGGGAAACGGAGGCTGTAATACATGGAGACGACGGGTCGGAGTCGTCACAAAGGGGGAAGGAAGGAAGAAATCACATACTGGGACAAAACTTGATTGATCTTGATGTTAAAAAGAGAGCTTTTTTTAATTAATTAAACGTTGGCAGCCCAGCTATAAAGAGAAGCGCTCGCTTCTGTCACTTTGCTCGGCTATCCTCGCTTCTCGCTTTTTAAGGGAAAGCGATCGCTTTTGTGTACTGATACGTTTCCAAACAATTTACAGGAATATGGGGGATGGAATTGTAGCCATTCTGTCACTCGCATAGCATAACCTGGGACTTAACAAGAAACCTATACTGAACTGAAGCCATGTTCACGATGCTGCAGAACAGTCTTATGTTTTGTTTCCTTTTTTCCTACTTTAGAATTACAAGCTGGTGTTCACAATAGACTACAATGATTATTTCGTACAATAAATATGGGAACTGGACAGAATATGCACACTGAGGCATGGGGAATGTACGTCCTACATGTTACTACTTCCTTCTGAAGCCACATATGAGCTTCATAGTTCACTAATATTTTTGTTTTTTTTCATACGATATTCCTTCAGCAATGAAGGTAAATGTTCGGCGCATATACGTTATCATAGCAACAGCTAACCGGAGGGGGGTGGGGGGTCGAGGTTGGGGGGCTTGCACAACGTCATTCTGTACCCCTCTGCCAGACCACACAGTAAGTCATATTAGGCCTCAAAAGAGACTCATTGTTTCAATGTGTTGCTGTGGTGGAAATCAAAATATTGGACAAACTAACTTTATTCACAATTGGCAGAAGATATTTAACCAAAGTTTCAGTAGAAAATGTCAGAATGGGTAAACCCGAGATTAAAGCTCAAAGTTTATGGAAGCTGCCGAGAAATCGGGGAAGAAATAAACAATTCAAGAGATATATGAAATGAAACAAAGTTACATGATACCTGATTCAAATATCACTTGAGTTCCTTAAAATTTGTTAGTCCAATAGTCTTCTTTAGTGCGTGTGCCCACCCTGATAATTAAAAAACCAAATTATTATTATACTGTGTTAAAATTGCTCCAATACTCCAGTAATAGGACACTACAAATTCTAAAGCATAATTTCTACTTAATTCTACCACGTTACTTCTCTATTTCAAACTAGAAGGACAAATTCTCGAATTCCAGCATATAGATGACATAGCGGTTCCTTAGAAGGGTCCACATTAAATAAGCCAATCAAGTAATTTCTAGCTGGATTAGCCAAAAAGGCGACACAATTAAAAATACAATGAGCAATAAAATATATGTGCACATCAAGAATATCGATAACGCAAGGAAATATTCAATATTTGAAACTTGATGGAAATATAACAACATCAATTTAAAAACTAAAGCAAACTGGTCTTTATTGTGTCTGAGTGTCTAGCTATTAATAAAAAAAAATTGGCTAAGAATATTTCTTTTCTGAATTAAGAAAGAAACCTCATGATTGTGTTCTTCAAAATCAAACTCTTCATCCGATTCCAAATTTTCAAGTTGGATGTGCTAGAAATCCTGTCAGGAGGGTCACATCAAGAATGGTTGCTCGGAACATCACTCCTTAACTAAGGCAACTTCACCATTATTCCTCGCGTACTCGATGGCCAGCCAAGATCTCGATGCTCATTCATAACATTGTGGGGCATTAGCTTCAAAGTCATCATATTCTAAACACTAGTCCTCTCGGGACAGTCTTCATGACATAATCATCTAATCTTGATCATATGGATCTTGCACATGTAGAAGCATTGTGTACTGAGATGCTGGACAAAAGTTCGTTTAGATAACATTGTCTTGTTGAACATGACCATAAAGTAAGGCCCATAAATATCTTCTTCAACTCATTAGCCAGTCACCACTTAAATAAGACCAATCCTTAAAATTTTGTCCATAATAGGTCTAACTCAACTATATCAAACTATTCTACCTATAATGAAGTGTCAAATTTGCGTTTCAGACTGGATTTTTTATCTTTTGATGCTTAAAAAACTTGTAGTTTGAGCGACCTAATGTAACACCACTATTTTGTTGTGTTTTACGTCTTACATTTCACGCTGCTCTCGCCATGGAATCTATATCCATTAATGACGATACCAGAAAATATCTTTTAGCAAATTGAATTTGGTCCGAAGGATATTGCTTTATAAGATCGGGCAATCTCTTTTTCAAAGAACGAGTTTTCAGACCATTGAGAGAACGTTTTGACTATACTTCTTGGCCTTGCTCCATTTAGATCCTCGTCTCTGATTACTAACCTCGACCTTCATATTTCTTCTACACAACAAGTATTTTTATTTTGTTTATGTAAATGATACAATAAAGTAATTTAAAACATCACAATAAATTAAATGCTATAAGTGATTAAGATTTACCTTATATAATTCTTGAACTTCATTTACAATGGTTTCAATAAGTATATATGTGCCTAATTTAGTGACATGTCATCTAAAACAATTGGATCACTCTTTTTTGCTCTAGAAAGGACAACTGTTATTAGGGAACAAACTAGAAGATTGTGCATTTTAATTGAATCATATTCATCATTGTTTCGGGGTCGTCGATTAATTCACGTTCTTTACCACCTCACATGTCAAGTACCTAGAGCATAAAGTCAAACCTCTTCAACAAATATTGCTCGCAATAGATCTTCTGGATAATTGTCTGTTGCGAACATATGATTTAAATGTACACATTTATACTTTGCAGAGGATACATTCCATCGATTTTGAACTGGACCTCCCAACCTTCCTCATTTTCCAACACATGAATAGGCAAATGAATCCTTATTCAAAAAAAGTCTGGAGCAGAATAACATTCTTTCCAATTGATTCCATTGTTTCTCTAATCTCTTACTTCCCAGGCAATCTACTCTTCCCATTGTGATAAACTTTTGACAAATAAACCGGACAAAAGACAAGAACTTAGACGAATCCAAAGGGATAAGCAACTGGTCAAGGAAGATATGCCTTTTAACTGGGTATTGGCAACAAGTAATGTAACATTGCAAGTGTGCATCATGAGTTTTATAACCGGGATAATGTTTCCTTCATCTAGCTGCCACACACCGAATATGTTGCAAGCACTACCATCAGGTCAGCTTTGTGGTCTTTAAAACACCAGCAGAAATTGATTTCTCCACCATTGGTCATTGACTGAAGCCTGCTTTTACAAAATTTGTTTTGCTTGCCATCCTTTGGTATCCCTTGGTTGACGGTTCTTCTCTAATTGACCATCTTTTTCAGATTCAATAACGAGCGATTTGCATGATCCTTATGTCTTGCCAGTGAATGTCCAAAATAGTTCCATTACATTTATCCACTAAATATTTTTCTTTATTATGCATTACGTCAAGGTTATGACGTAACGATATCGTACTGCCAATAGGTAATTGCCCAAAAAAAATTGACCTTTTTTTTCCAAGGGCCTATCCGCATTTGTTCTCTTCGCTTCTTCCCAAACAATTGTTTAAATCTGTAAGTTATTAAGCACATCAGTTTCCTTTAACAAAAGGCGCGGAGGAGGGCCTAAAATTCTAGTTTTCATTAAAAGACCTTTTATTAGATTCTCCAAGGGATGATATCATAGGCAGAAAAACAACGATGGATCCATATAACATTTTTTTCGACTATGTTTAAGACTAACGAGAATTAGTGCCCATTAATTACAACAAGGGCAACAGCCAACTTTCCCTGTACTCCAACCGGATAAACATAGATATACAGGAAAGTCACTGATTGTCCATAAAAAGACTTGCTCGCGGATTTTGAAGGTTTGATCTCTTGAAGCATCATGGTTTCATACCCCCGGACTCCCACAAAATATTTAACTCTTCTATTAATGGTTGTAAATAACGTCATGTCGATTTCCAGGTGATCGTGGCCCAGGTATAAGAAAGAAAGCATTACAGTACTCTTGGCTTCATGCCATCCAAGAGGTAAATTATACACCATTAAAATAACTTGGCATGTGCCTATGAGATATTGCTGCATGGTCCGAAGGATTGAACCCATCACGGTTTGCGTAAGCCAAGTCTTCAACATTGCCGAGATATCTCTTGAAATCTCTGATGCCAAAAGCGTATCAAGTCTTTCATGCTTGCCAATCAGCAGATGCCTTATTTCCATCTTTAGAACGCTCCTCGTCATGCCACTCCAATGTATCTTGATGTCTTTGAGCACATAAATTAGCCTTTTAAGTCTAGGAATTAATGGAAAGTGGCTCAAAATTTTGCTGAACACGGGATTAACTTTAAGCCTCACAGATCGCTGATCTCTTTCAGTGATATTTAATATATCGGATGATCCACAATTATTGAATTAATATTCATCATCCTTATGGTCATCCTAAATAGCATGCAATCATGGGGACAATGCATCAATTTTTTCATTAATGAGAACCGAGATCCCTTTACCATTAGTTTGGCTTTAATGTAGGAAATATAGGAATGTTCAAGTCAGGGCACGCCTCTTTTAATAGCTCTAAAAGAGAAGTGAAAAGACGCATTGCTCCAATCCATGTAGACACTTCAACAAATACAGACGGTATTGTAAAAGATAATCTAGAAGATCCTTTCACAACCAGGATTATAGTTACTTGGCTTGCCTCTATACAACTAAGTTATTAGAATTGTATTGGCATCTTCATTTGTGCTTCATACACTCTCCAGCATGTGAAACATTTTCTAACATTGATCATTCAACAAACCCATCATATCATCGTACGAGTAAAACATTTCATCCATGTTCACAATTAGCAATTCATCGAAATTTCCCCATTCCCCATGATAATTCCATCTTGTTTTAACCTTGAACAACCATAACATTATTAGATGGTCATACACTACATTCCTTCGAGTTCAACAATATTACAAACACTTGCACAATGGGACATTGAATTTCTTCGCCTTGAGGATCTCCATAAGAGTAAGCAAAATCTAAGAAAGATTGAACACCCTCGATATACTCTTTGGCATACCTTGGTAAATCCATCCATTCCTTGGATGGAACATTTGAATTCCTAAAAATAAAATTTATTAGATCTTCAAATATATAATCATTTAAGCATTAATTATATGGTAAAACTAAATCCTAAATGTCAAGAATAAATCTGTAAAATCATGTGTTGTAAAATGATAGGACTTTCTTACCTAGACATGACACTTAAGCTAAGCCAAATACAACTTTAAGTCCACCACAAATCTTCCCGAGCGTGACTTGTCTTCTTGGATAAAAAAAGGGTAAAATTAGGATCTACAAAACAAAGACAGAAAGTAATAAAATTCTAAACCACGTTTTCATGAAGATAATATAATAGTTCTTCGCACCAAAAAGCTTCATGTGCACCTTGGCAAGTATAGTGACACCTAAAATGTGTTTTGTTCGTACAAATATTATATAATTAAAAGAAGTTAAGATATAAAAATATAACTAGCTATTTCTCATTTCTTCAACTCAAAAGAATAAACTCCAGAACTAGTCATATTTTAAAATTACTAAAAGGAAACTTTGATAGAACAATTTACCACATTACATTTTGACAGAACAATTTGCAACCATAAATAACTAAGATATATGAACTATTGTACTCAAAAAATAATTATTTTACCATGCAGAGGCAAACCAAAACAATCAACAAACAGCCCCTAATCATAATACAAAACAGTCCTACGCATCATAACTGTTGCAAATAAATTCTGCCGCAAAGTTTGAATTATGCCCAGTAACTTTTGATCATGGAGAGCCAACTGTAGAGTTCACCATGGATGAGGTTAACGAGTTTATAAAAGAAGAAGGACTGCATGAAGCAGTTGTAATGAAATTCTCATATGGAAAACCTGAGTTACAGGAATTCAGAAAAATATTTTCGTCGCAATTCGATGTTCAAGGTCGCTGCAACATTGGAGTGCTGGAGTTTCGTCATCTTTTGATCAGGTTTGATCTCTTCAATGATTATGTTCAGTTTTTATCTAGATCAACTGGATATATCAGGAGGTGGTGTATGACAATCTTACTAAATATTGCACTTATTGCAAGCATCAGGGACATGACGAAAAGGTGTGTCGAATTATGAAAGAACAAGCTGGAACGGATGTGGTGGTAGAGGAAAAAACAGGGGCAGCGTCTCAAGGTGATCGTGGTTTAGTCGAGGCATATGGTTCAGTTATGGAAAAACTACAAGGCGATGCTAGGGAATACCTTAATGCAAAAAGAGCTGGCGAAACAATGGTTTTAAATTCAGAGGGTACCAAAAATAATGGGCAGCAGCAGATTTTAAACAACTCTGTGATATCAAAGAATGTTGCTATTGTTCCTGTCGATCGTGCTTTAGCTAGGGTGTCTCAAGATATGGCTATGAAAGCAGGAAATAGGGTGTTGAATAGTTGAGGGAATGGCAGTGATAAAGGGACAGTAGCAGGAGATGTGGTTACTAATGACAAGCCAAGTGATGTTATGGCTATAGTAGATGTTGCTGGGCAGTTTACTGCTAACCAAAAACTGTAGGCTGGGCAAAATCGACTTGATAATGTAGATTCTATAGGAGTTCGAACAAATTTACATGAAGCCTTGAAAAGTCCTGATGTTATGGGAACTAGTCTTACTGTTACGTTAGGGGAAGAGGATGTAGCAGGTTTTGGGCAGAATGATCTTGAGGTGCAGCTAATTGAGAGAACTAAGGGTGAAGGACCATCTAAAACTCCTAGAGATACAAAGGATGCAACTGATGCATCAAGGGTTGGAACTGATGGAGCAACCAGTGCTAAGCATGCAACAGTAGCAGTTGATGCTGGACAAGAAACAGCTACTGTTGGTTCTAAGCTGGGGGAAACTGTCGATAGACATTCTGTTGGGATTGCCAATCCTAATGCTGCAATTGGTGTTAAACAACAAGTTGGAGCATCAGATTCAAAGGATGGGAGTTTAATTTTAAAGGCAGCTAATGTTGTGGACACAACTGGTGTAACTGTTTCTATAGGTACAACTGATGTAGATGTATCTACTGCTGCCTTAGTTCCAGCTGAAATTGCTTCAAAAACTACTAATGCTGGACAAGTTACAAAGGAAGCTGGGCAGCATATTATTAAGGATAACTGGACAACAGTTTCCAGCAAAAAAGGCACTCCAAATAGCAAAAAACTGCTGCAGATTGCAAGAGACAGTCCAGGTGCGCGAAAAAGTTCAAATCATTTTGATGCTTACTCTAAGCTACAACTGAGTGACTGCTAATGACTCCACTAATTCAGCTAAGAATAATTTGTTATCCAACTAACTGTACAGCTATCTACCTCATGTCAACTCATCCCATTCTCAACAGATATTATCATCTACAAAGAGGATCGTTAGCAACAAAAACACAATGAAATATTAAAAGTATAGAACTGGGACTAGTATTCTAGTACTGGAGGGAAGTAGGTCCGACGACAGAATGAATACATAGGATTCATATAGCCAATCCCAACTAATTGAGGATTAGTATTTAGTTGACTGTTGATCGATCAAAATCAAATACTATTAAATATCTGTCCGGGGAAGACTTGGCTAAAAAAGAATTAGATTCTTTAAATGTACAAAGACAAAAATATGTCAAATGAACATAGGTGATCAACTGCTAAAACTATTTCTTTAATTTGCTCCTACTGAGAGCAATTTGTCTCTCTAGCAATGTGAATGATGATGGTGAGAAGAACATACAGCAAGTTGATCAAGATTTAGCTTCAGCAACTAGGCTGTCGAACTCTTAAGGTAGTGAAAAGCAACAGCAGGTCACAAAGAATGCAGATGCTCAATCAAAAACAGATTTTGCTCTTGTTACTGTTGACGAGCAAATGACTGGAGCAAATGACGAGCAAAACCCCTACATCTTCCTCCGCTCCTCCCCCACCCCACCCCACCCCCACCCCAATATACCACTAAGAAATCTCAAATATTCAAAAGAATGAATGATGTACCAGACACTTCTGGTATTCTGAGGCGCGACTGACATGGTAAAAGAACAAATCAGCCTAAGACGTACTGTACGTCAGATTAATCAACAGGAATAGGACAATCAAAAGATAACAAAGCCGATTTGTAGAATTAGGCTCACAAATCTGCTAGGATTTTAAAATAAATCACTAATCTTGGAGACTAGAAGAGGAATAATTAATTTATAGTTCATTCTTTTCTGGAATAATGATCAAATTAGATATGAAACTACAGCAATCAGAGACCATAAGATGGTAAAATATTGAAATAGAAGAGCACCAACTTGAGATTGGAAGAATTACCCGTTTCTCTAGCTTTATAAATTTCTTCAATTTGGAACGAGGAGGGCTAGAAGGTGAAAAACAGTACCTAAGAGAAAGGGGAAATGAGAATTCTTCCTTTGAGACAATAGTTTGAAAACAAAAACACTACCCAAAGTAGGGTGAGATGGTGCGAAATTAATAGTACCTAATTAATCTTCCCCCTGCAGAAATTAAGAGTAAGTTCCCGGCCGGTGCAGAAATTCCCGATTCGTCAGTCTCCACACTAGAAGCCAGAAACCCTAACTAATGTATCAACAACAATTTTAGCGAGGAGAGATCTTTTTGTCCTTCTGAAATTGAAAAATTAATATTTCACCTAGACCTAGAGTATATTGGAGGGAACATTATATTTTTTGGAGGGAATATTATACTTTAGACAAATATTTTGTTGGACTTTTAGAGCATATTTATAAAGTGTTGCTTTTCCAATTATATTAAAAGCATGCTTAAAAAGAGTGCCACATACTCAAATAAATTTTGCCAATTATTTTATGATTTAGAAACGTTTAATTAAGGTGGCCTAATAAATTAAAGAGCACATTTAATAAGCGTAGCCAAATTTTTCGTATCCAAAAGCTCCATACAAAGGCCACCCCTTAAAAGTGTGCCCAAATATATTTTTGGGAACACTTTTCAGGCGTTGTCTAAAACTAGTGTGGCGTTAGACCATAATTGTTGTAGTAATTAAAAGCTCCAACCACTTGACTCAATTGAGCCTCCAACTTGCGAATAGTTGCCTCTTGCCTTTCTATGTGCAATTGTTTCTCATTGTTTTGTTTCAGAAGGCACTTTAGCATATCCTTGATCTCCTCAGGTCCGCATTCCCAGGTTCTTTGTTCCTATTAACTTCACAAGAAAAGGTAGAACCATCATAGTAAGGGGTTGGGGGAAAATAAGAAATATAAGCACAACCATGAAGGTGACCATTTTTACCACCATACACATCACACACATTCCACAAATAAGATTGAGTTGGTGCACATAACTCGCTCTTAGGAACGTTTTGAAAATTTTACCACGGGTGGTTTCCTTCACAATATGTATGGAGATCAATAGTAGAATTATCTACACCTAAATTCCCAAAATTCCAAGATGCCATGTGTCTCAAATCAACAGTTATAAAAAAAATACAAAAAAAATAAAACAAACTAAAAGTTCAAACTTGAACCCTAGCAATATATACTGCTACAACTATACCGTTAGTTCCCCGGCAACGGCGCCAAAATTTGATCACGCCCAACTCTAGTCCTAAAAAGGATAAGCGGTCGTTGCAAATATAATCCGGTCTAAAAGTCCGGAGTCGAATCCCACAGAGAACTAAGACTTAGCTGTATCTGTTTAGTATCACCAAGAAGACAAGATTAAAAATAAATAAACAGCTGAAAACTAACTATGCTTGAATTGTAAACAATTAGAATAAAGGTCTAAGGTAATGGTTTTCCCCGTTGTTGATTTCCTTGGTTGTATGTTTCTTATAGCGTTGACTTAGTTGCCTCTATTAATCATGAACTCTCCAGCTATCATAAATCTCTCTCAAGCAATTATGATAATTTACTAGACGCACTCTCTCAAGCTACGCTAGCTAGATTCGCATTACAGTTCACTTAGATCGCACCCGAGGTATCGTTATCTCTAATCCAACCTCTAAACCCTCGGTTATGACTCTCGCCTATACTCCGGGAGTGATGTTGTTCAAACAACTACCTAAATATGCACTCTCTCTCAAGCAGATACATAATAAATAGGAACGGCTAATTGAGGATCTTTTCAATTAACCACAATCAAAACATAGTTAAACAAATAGAGATTAAACTAATTCAAATCTATATTACTTATAACAACCAATTTATCCCCAACGGGTTTCACCAAAACCTTAGATTAGAAAAGTTAGCTACTCATGAAAATAACAAAAATTACAAAAGAATTCATATTCAAAGGTAAAAGAACAAAGAAGAAGATTAAAGATTGATGCCCAATGATTCTCCTTGCCTCTTGCCCTTCCTTCTGATGTTTTTCACTTCCAAAAATCATTCTCCCCTTTCTTGGCCGGCTTCCCTCGTTTAATATAGGGTTTAGGGCTTAAAATCTCGTGTTTTGCACTTTGGTCCCTGAAGTTTATGCGTCCTGCCGCGGTCCTACTGCAGTTACGCTAGGACCGCGGCCAGAGTAGCCTTCAGAATCTGCAGCAGTGTTCTGCCGCATTAGGTCCGCAGTCGCAGTTTCAATCGCATTTTTGACCCTGTATCATTTGGAATTTTGGAAAAATGTAAAACATGAAAGTTGTAGCCCTTTGAGTTAGCTTTCCAACCATATATTGTGGAGACCAAATGGAGTTGTGAAAGAAAAGTTATATCTATTTTACTAGACAGTGAGCGATATGCCTACTCGATTCTTCGTTCGCTCTAACTATCATCCGTTGACCCCCAAACACGATCCCGGCTTAATTCCTTCAGCTTTTACTCAGACTTCAAAGCTCTAAATCACTTGAGTTCATTCCATAACATCTACATAGCTCGAAATCACTCCTACAAGGCATAAAACACAGTTAGCGCAAGACACTAGCGATTAAAGCTCAAACTCAATTAAAGTGCAGTAATTAGAGTGTAATAAGCGACTAAAATATGTAATTATGCCTATCATCAATTATCCTAACCAAAATGTACGTAGCATTAAAGTTACAGGTTCTTCAAAACGTCTGGAATAGAACTATCCACACTTCCACCAAATGTCTATATATAAGCAAATAGCAAAATCAGAACTTTCATCTAAATTAAAAGGTAGTACTCCATTTCAGGGGCGGATCTACGTAAGGCGAAGCGGTATCACGTGGCACCGCTTCGCCGGAAAAATTTACTTAACATATACATATAATTAAAATACAGAAACAAAAATAGGTTAAATAGAGTAAATGTGACACCACTTGACACGTCAGACGTGTAGCACATTTGGTCAAGTGCTACACATGTTCACGAGATGTCATGCGTTCGAAACTAGGCAGCCTCGTTTTCTGTTATAATTTTTTAATTGCATCGTCTACTAAATAAAAATTGTGTACGGTGTAGTTTGAACGACTAACCTATTAATGTAATTAGAGAGTATTGATCTGATTTGTCAAGAGTCAAATTTAGCGTTAATAAATTATTTGGCTGATATTCCAAGTTTTCTTAATCTTTTCTGTTTCTCCTTTCATCTTCTCTCTCGGCATGAAATTGATTAAAAACGATTTGTGGAATCAAATAAATGATAAATTTTTTGTGTGTTTTTTTGGTTCTTTATATAAAAAAGTATTTAATATTATTCCTAATGATATTATTTTGATACATTTCTAAAATAAAAACTCATCGATAAGAGTTGTAGTAATATACCTGAGTTGTGGTTTATTATTAGAAGAAGTTGAACGGTGTTTTTTTTTAAATACGATATTGTTAAAGTGAATTGTTAGTCGTTCACTACTTAAAATTGTGACACCACTTACAAAAAATTATGCGTACGCCGCTGCTCCATTTCTTTTTGAAACTTCAATCTTGGAATTTCGGGTTATCATTTATCAACTTTGTCTGGCGGCTTTAGTACACAGTTTATGAACAAGTGAAGCAAGGAGCGAGTTAGGGCGAAGCTACTGTGTGCCCGGATACCGCTTCGACCGTACTTAGTAATTTTGGTCCAAATTTAGTATTTATTTAAAAAAAAATCTTGAATATATGTAAAATTTATTAATTTAAAATTAATAATTTAAAAAATATTGAAAATTTAAATTTATAAGCTTCAAATCTTAGTTCTGACCGTGTAAAAAATCAAAGGTGGTGTACCTTTGATTTTAGTGCTTATCTAGTGGGTACTAGATCTAGCTACCTTAACCGTTGCTTTTGAGTACCATCACTAACCCATGCGCATAGAGAGTGTGCTCAAGTCATCATTGCAACTCTCATACAAGTCTCATGCAAAGGTGGACTCACTACTAGAAAAGTGACAAAATCCGTCCACAGAATATCGACCTAAATCGATCGGAAAAAGAACCGATCGAAATCGATCGAAAAATAAGATGTAGTGCTATATTAATATTTAAACTGTAGCAATAACAACATATATATACATATTAATGCTATATTAACATATGTTATATTAATATATGTTATATTCATATATTGTAGTGCTATATTAATATTTAAGTTGTAGCAACAATATCATATGTATAGATATTAATGCTATATTAACATATGTTATATTAATATATGTTATACTCATATATTGTTGTTGCTAAAACTTAAATAGTAATATATATATATATATATATATATATATATATATATATATATATATATATATATTTCAGTTAAACAAATTACATTTTATTTTAAAATAAGTTACCGACCGACTAAAATAATTGAAAAAAACACATACACACATATAAAAGTAATTAAACCAAATACATACACACATATATAAGTAATTAAAAAATTACATACACACATATATAAATAATTAAAACGCGCGCGCACACACACACACACACACACACACACACACACACACACATATATATATATATATATATATATATATATATATATATATATATATATATAAGTTA
>NW_017670754.1:123745-161764 GCF_001879085.1 Nicotiana attenuata
ATATATATAAGTTAAATATTAAATATTATCGTTAAACAAGAGCACATCCTTCTTGTTTGACCTACAAAAGAAAAAGAACGACAAAAGAAGAAAAGCACAAGAATGGAAGAAGAAATTACCTTCGGTGATACTTGACAAGCGTCAAAGGCACTGAAAATTGAGGATCGTGAGTTGAAGAAAGTGCAACCTTATATATAAGGGTGGCAAAATGGTTAAAAGAAAACAGTTAACCACCCATATTATCCACTAAAAAATGGATTGGATAATGAATTTTTTAAAAACGGGTCAAATATGGATAAGAACCATATTATCCATTTAGAAAATGGATAACCAATGAATAACCAATGGATAACCAATGGGTCTAACTTTTACATTTGTAAAGCCTCAAATTGGGGTCCCTCAAGTTAGGGAGACTAAGAATTCTCCCAAAAGTGATCATATACAAGAATTCTCCCGCCGGTTAACCCGTTTTTTATCCGTATTAAATATGGTTCGGGTCGGATAACTGATCTGTTTTTTCATTACCCGTTTTCGACCCGAACCATATCCAACCCGATCCGCCCGTTTGCCCCTCCTACTTATATAGATGATTTGAGTAGGCTATTGAGAACTAAGTCCCGATGTGGGATCAGTATTAAAGGAGGCTGTCACGGTTAGTCTCCAACATGAACTGGGCTACTGCAATTTGACTCCTACTCAAATTAACAATTGTAGTCGGAGAAGAAAAAAGCGTGTTTCAGAGTACTACTTGAATTAAAACAATTGTGGTGATACGAATCAACACCAATAACAAATTGTGATGAATTCATATGTTCTACATAAGTGCCACGTGTAGTAGATCAGCTATGTGCTCCATTAAGAAGTCAATTTTGAAGTCTTGCAGCATCACTTTAACTAAGATTGCTTGGCATTTAAAATTCTTTTTTAATTTTGGTGCTTAAGTAAAAGAGAGAGTTAGTCAAAGGATTACTTATGGCAAATGGGATCCGTCACTACTTTGGTCCAGATAGAATGCAACTAAGGTGTTCTAATTATAAGAAGCGACACTGACGATGCCATTCCAAGGAAAATACGAACTGTCTTCAACAAATACTTCAAGTCTGGTTCTTAAAATTTATATTTCGACGAGACTTGAACTAGGGGCGTTTGTAGGTATATAAATTTTATCAAAATTAAATTCATGAAATAATTTGGACTATATTTTAAATTCAAGATATATTGGTCCAAATAAATATATGGGCTAATATAATTGAATTAATTATCTAAGTCCAATATATATGGATTAAATAAATAAGTCTTAATCCATTGGGCTAGCCCATTTAATTGGGCTAAAGTGATGAGCCTACTTTGTTAAGCCCAAGATGTCATCTTCCTAGAGGCCCAGTTTGGTGCCACGTGTCAAATGACGTGGCGCGCCAAGTCAAGCGGAAGAGCCAATAGGACCATGCCATGTGTCAAATTGACAAAGCATGCCCAGTCACACTGAAAGGCCAATGAAATCACGCCACGTGTGCAAGTGACATGTTCTGGCCAATCAAATGCGGCCATGTCACACTTTAATTTGATTGGTCGGAAAGAGTTTGTTCTTATCACAAATCCTCCCTTCCACAACAATAATAGGGGTCTTCATAACTCAGAAAAGACACCAGAAGTTATACCAAGAAGCAAGAAAGAGCTCGTGGATCAAACGCTGCAAATTCCTCCACAAGTTTCAAGCTTCAAGTCCAAGTTCAAGTTCAAAGTTCAAGAAATCAAGTTCAAGCTCAAGAATGAAGAACAATTCAAGTATTCAAGATCAAGAACGAAGTCAAATTAAATACAAGGCATTCAAGATCAAGGCTACTTGTTCATGATGCAATTCGTGGCAACAATCAAAGTGTTCGCGACGGATAAATCAAATTCAAATTCAAGATCAAGCTCAAAGGTCCTTGAATTTATACTAGAAAAGTAGAATCAGAGGAATCATAGAGATTGTGATACTCAAATATTCGAAATAAAATACTACGATTGTTGCGATATTTTTCGGTCTTGATTTTATTTTCTTGACGCAAATTTATTGTCTACACCTAGATACCATGCAATGGTTGCGGATGTTTTTGGGATGCACTTCGATTTTGAAACCCATGAAAGCGTTGAACAACCTCCTAACGAAGAGGCAAAATATTTTTATGAACAGTTAGAGGCCGCTAGTTGTCCACTAAGAGAATGGAGTATGCACTCTCAGTTGTCTGTTGCGGTTAGATTATTAAGTATCAAATCAGATACCAATATTTCTCAAGCGGGAATAGATTTTTTCATTGGCCTTATTAGTGAACTAGTTGACCCAACTTTCAACATACCCGAAGATTTCTATAAGGCTAAAATATTGGTCTCTAAGTTAGGACTCTCGTCTATGAGAATCGATTGTTGTGAAGATGGTTTCATGTTGTATTATAGGGTGATGTAGATTTAGAAAGTTGTAAATTTTGTTAAAAAACTCGTTTTAAGCGGGTTTTCCAACGGGAAGAATGTTGTTGTGAAGTCGATGCATTATTTACCTCTTATTCCTAGACTAAAGAGGTTGTACGCATCGATGAGTTTCCGCTCCTCATATGAAATGGCACTATAAAAATAGAAGGCCGCCCGGTGTTATGTGTCATCCTTCAGATGGGGGGAAGCTTGAAAGCATTTTGATAGGACGTATCTAGATTATGCTAGTGAACCGAAGAATGTTTGGTTGGGTTTGTGTGCTGATGGTTTCGTGCCATTTTCTGTTTCTGCAATACCATATTCATGCTGGCCGGTCTTTAATATGCCGTATAATCTTCCGTCTGAAATGTGTATGACCAGTCCATATATTTTTTTTAAATTGTGTTATTCCCGGTCCCCGTAATCCAAAGAGTTTGACTAATGTATATTTGCAACCTCTGATTGATGAGCTAAAACAGTTGTGGTATGATGGAGTTGAGACATATGACATATCAACTAAGCAAAATTTCAACTTGCATGCCAACTTAATGTGGACTATTTATGATTTTCCTGCGTATGGAATGTTGTCTGGGTGGATGACTGTTGGAAAGTTAGCATGTCCTTAATGCATGGAAAATTATAAAGCGTTCACTTTAAACATGGCCGAAAGTAGTCATAGTTTGATTGTCATTGTCAGTTCTTGCTAGTTGATTATGAGTTCAGAAGGATGAAGAATGCATTCAAAAACAGTTGAACATGATTTGCAACCTCCAATTTTGTCCGGTGAGGAAATTTGGGAGAAGGTTCAGAACTTCACTAAAGTTACCGAGGCCCCACCTTCTAGATTTTCTGAATATGGTGTTACTCATAACCGGACAAAACAGAGCATATTTTTGGAGTTGACATATTGGAAGGATAATCTTCTCTGACACAATCTTGATGCCATGCATATTGAGAAGAACTATTTTGATAATTTGTTCAACATAGTGATGGATGATAAGAATAAGATAAAAGATAATCCGAAGGCTAGACTGGACTTACAATATTGCAGGGACCTGAATTACATTTGCATTCTGGAATAATGGTAAGGTGTTCAAGCCCAAGGCCAGCTACACATTCACTTTGGAACAAAGACGACAAATTTGTGAGTGGGTTACAAACCTAAAGATGCTCGAGGGCTATGCTTCGAACCTGGAAAAACGTGCCGATATGGTTGAAGGAAAGCTAACTCATATGAGAAGTCATGAATTTCATACCTTCGTGGAAACCTTAATCCCTATTGCATTTTGTGGTTTGCCTAAAATATATGGAAACCCATCACAGAGATAAGTTTGTTAGTAAAAAACTTATGTTTTATCACATTAAGGGAAGAAAACCTATTTCAAATGAATCAAAACATTCCTGTAATCAGCAATAAGCTAGAAAGGATATTTCCATATGGTTTATTTGATGTGATGGAACACCTTCCAATTCACTTTATACACGGGGCGCGACTTGGAGGGCTGGTTCAATGCAGGTGGATGTATCCATTCGAGGGGTAATTATCAAACCTTGATTTATTCTTGTAATTTTCTTTAACGTTATCGTCTAATATGACAATGTGCTGGACTATCGGCAAGTGTAAGCGATTTGTTAAAGAGAGGAATGGGATTGAAGGATCCATATACGAAGCCTATCTTGCAAAGGAAACTGCCCATTGTTGTTCTTACTACTTCAACAATCATGTGCCATGTGCTAGAAATAGGCCCAATCGACACAATGTCGTGATTGAGATTGATCCATTATATCCACCAATGTCCATATTCAATCAACCAGGCCGAGGTTCTAAAGATCGAACAAAAAGGAGCCTAAATAGTATGGAGTACAAATCAGCTTCAAATCATGTGTTGCTAAATTGTCCGAAAGTTCAACCCTTTCTTAAGTAAGTGTTGACGTAAGATTAATTTATATGGACTAATATTTAATTTGGTTGATGCAACTAACAAATAATTTTCAATGTGTCGCTCTGTGGCTTCGTGAGTCAATTTGGCCATGATGCTGTATATTCTACATTTGAGGCATGGTTTAAAGAGTGTGTACGTGCATCTTACATACTTTCTCACATGTGAATATACATACTTGGTCACTTGTGAATATACTTGATCATTTGTGATTTATTTAACACTACATGTAGGTCAATAATCCAAACAACGGTGTTAAACAATTTTTGAAAGGCATATCTTGGGGGCCTGCACCTAGGGTTACAACTATATTTAAGTATTGTGTGAATGGTTACAAATTTCACACTGAGGAATGCTCCAAGTATAAAAAAAACAATAACAATGGGGTGTGTGTCAAAGGTGGTGAAGGCAACCAGGATGGGGAAAATGATTATTATGGTGTGATCAAAGAGATTCTAGAATTGTCATATTCAGGTTGGCCAAATAAGAAGATCATACTTTTTCGATGCAAGTGGTTTGACCCAACACCTAGAAGAGGTACAAATGTACACTCGCAGTACAACATAATTGAAGTTAATAAAAAGAGGGAGTATGATCACTATGATCCTTTTATAATTACAAAAAAAATTAGGTAAGTGTATTATGCTCCATATCCATTGCGGAGGGATATGGCTGATTGGTTGGTTGTAATCAAAACTAAGCATGTTGGTAGGGTGGAAGTTGAGAATGTGCTAGATGTTGCTAAACGATACCTCAAGTGTTAACCAAATGGTGGATGATCAGTTAGAAAATGACTTGGAGCATCCTCAACGCATATTAGAAGAAGTTGATATGGAGGAAATAACAATCATAGAAAATGAGGATGAAGAATCACCTAATGAAAATGAAATAAGTGAAGGGGAAGAATTTTCATACGACGAAGGATACTTCGAAGACGACTAGCATATTAGTTTTTTCAAGCGCTCTCAACTTATATAGATTTATATTCTTAATCTAACATTTTCTTTAATTTATGCAGATGACCGGTAGGAGTCGAGGTAGGTCTAGGAAGGATAAGAGGCCTATTGATCACGATGATGGTGCTACACCCTCGCTTCCTTCCACTCCACACTTGCATCCCTCCACTGCTGATGGCCGGCAACAATCTTCTAGGCACACATCTATTCTACCACATCCATCTACTCATCAAACAACCTATCATTCGCCCTCCCAGCAGTATTCTTACCATTCTCCGGCACAGGGCTATACCCTGCTTCCTCCATATGATCCTGCATGTAGTTACATGGGTCCATCGAATTAGCAGTCACAAGGCATGTGGTATGCCCGTCATCTGCTCCAAGCTTCATCACCAGCTGGATTGCATCAATCTAGATTTCAGCCAACCGGATCGCAGCAGTGGTCTAGATCGCAGCAGGGGTCTAGATCGCTGCAGGGGTGTGGATCGCAGCCATCTTCATCAGCGACCCCGTCTCCCTCTCCACGGAATTCGTCTCCTAGCATTTCTAGACTTCGCCTTCGGGATAGTACCGTTGAGCCGGATGCCTCCCTTTCTGCGCACGCTTCAGATTCATCTGAGGATGATGATCCATAGGAAGTGCGGTTTGATCGTTATCATATGATGATCATCAGAGGGCAATGGGTAAGATTTATTTATTACTTCTTTATTTTTGCTAAATTATAATAGTTACTCTTGTTTATTTAACGTAATTGCTATGTTGCAGGTTCATACCTAATCATCGGACTACAAAGATAATCACTGAAGCTCTGGGCCGGTTGTATGATGCACCCTATGCGACTTGGAGTGACTTTCCAGCGGAGCTCGTGCAGCAAATTTTCAACAAATTTAAGATTTTAATATAATTCTTATCTACTTAAGCATTATATTATCAATATTTTCATCTAGTGTTACATACTTCATTTGCAGACGAAGTGTGCCTGGAAGGACCGGTATAACAATGAAATTTGTGCAAAAATTTTGTGTTCAAATGTCGTAAAAGACTATCTGATTCCTTTTGCTCTGCTCGAAAGAAGAGCAAGAAGCCTTCATGGGTTCTACCGCATTTATGGGAGGATATGCTGAGGCAGTGGACAATCGAGAAATTAGAGAAGAGGAGTGAACAGGAAAAGAAGGCCCGAGCATCTGAGAAGGGTGGATCCTTGCACTGTGTGGGTACAAGGAGCATGGGGACTACGAGGAGACTATTGGTAATTCCTTAAAATATTTACATCTATTTTATCGAACTATATTTATATATTTTAATTTAGTTAACACGTTTTATTATATTTGTAGGAAAAAAAATATGGGAGGAAGATGACTCATGATGATTTCTTCATGGAGACTCACATCCGGAAGAAGAAGGCACCGACAGATCCAACTAGATGGGTCGAGGACCGGGCGGAGACTGCATATGTAAGTTTTATAATTACTATAACTTGAAATTAATGTTTATAATATTATATAGTTAATAATTTTCTATCTTCTAAATAAAGGGCCGCTACAAGATTAATGTGGAGGAGTACACTCAGAGCTTGCCACCGAATGAGCAAGGCGAGCGACCACCCCTTTCAGACGAAGAAGCGCAGAGGATATGGTTGGATGATGTCGTTGGTCCTAATAAGGGGATAGCATACGGCCTTCCAGAGAGATTATTTCGGCGCTACAGGGTTGGATTGCAAGGTATAGGGACTTCCGCCGAAGGCGAGGCAATTGATAGGTCGACTATCTCGTCTATGGAAAAGAAGATCGCAAAGCTGACAGCAAAGCTTGAAGAGACAAAGGCTAGATGTCACGACCCGGATTTTCCACCCTTGGGAGTCGTGATGGCGCCTACTAGTGAAAGCTAGGCAAGCCAATCAACTGAATTATTTGCCTTGTTTCCATTTTTAAATTCGTTAACAATTTAGAACCAAAATTCTATAAACAACATAATTTAATCAAGCGGAAGATTCAATTTCAGGTTTAATAATACTGCTAACACCATTCCATAACAAAACTACCCAAGATTGGTGTCACAACTTCACAGACTGTCTAAAAGTACTACAAATAAAGGTCTGAAAGAAATAACAAAATACTGTCTCTGGGACTACATAAAAGAAACAGGAAAATAGATAGAGGGAGACGCCAAGGCCTGCGGACGCCTGCAGGACTACCCCGGGTCGAAATCTCACTGCGGTTCGAAATCTAAAGCACTGGGATCTGCACAAAAGAGTGCAAAGTGTAGTATCAGCACAACCGACCCTATGTGATGGTAAGTGCCTAGCCTAACCTCAGCGACGTAGTGACGAGGCTAGGACCAGACTACCAAATAAACCCGTACAGATAAATAATGTACAGCGGAAAATAGAAGCAGAAATGTGTAGTCAAGGATGGGAGGGGGAAACATGCTGCGGGGAAATACCAAATGGCAACAGGAGGACAACAGTTAAATATATGGAACACCACAATTCAATTATCATCAAGAATCAGAAATCAAACAAGTGCACGGCATCACCCTTCGTGCTTTTACTCTCATCCTCACCATAAAAACCAATATAAACTGCACGGTATCACCCTTCGTGCTTTTACTCTCATCCTCACCATAAAAGCAATATAATTGGCACGGAATGGTACATCGTGCGGCATGGCATCACCCATCGTGCTTTACACTCTTCCTCACAAAATAATACACGGCACCACCATTCGTGCTTTAACACTCTCTCACAAAAACATTGCACGGCATCACCCTTCGTGCTTTACACTCTTCCTCACCCAGACAACAAACACAAACAATAAGGGCAAGGAATAAAGGAATCATAATAAAATCCCGGCAAGGGAACAATATTAAAACAACAACGTCCCGGCAAGGGAACAACATTAAAAGCAACAACGTCCCGGCAAGGGATCAATACCATAATCCTCTTCTCATTTTCACATTTACTTACAACTTGATTCACAATTTGAGCCAATGCTCTATAAGGTTCAATTGCCAACTTAGACATCCACAAATCACTTTACAACGTGAGCCAACGCTCTTCAATATACAATTACCAATAGCTTTCCACAAACCTTGCTCAATAATAGCAATCACCACATTAAACATGAGCAATACAACGGAGTCACATTAGTCACAACAACATAAGACTCACGGGCATGCTTGACACCAACGTATAGATACTCGTCACCATGCCTATACGTCGTACTCAACAAATAACACATAGCAAAGAGGACACAACTCCTAATCCCTCAAGCTAAGGTTAGACCAAACACTTACCTCAATGGCACGAACACAGTTCAAGCCTCAATTATAGCTTTACCTCTTGATTCCACCACCAATTCGCTCGTATCTAGCCACAAGTTACTTAATTACATCAATGAATGCTAAATGAATCGGTTCTAATGCATGGAAATAAGTTTTCTAAAGTTTTTCCCAAAGAGTCAAAAATCGACCCCGGGCCCACATGGTCAAAATCCGAGGTTCGAACCAAAACCCGACTACCCATTCACCCACGAACTCAAATATACAATTTGTTTTGAAATCGGACCTCAAATCGAGGTCCAAATCCCCAAAATTTAAAAAAACCTAGGTTCTACCCAAAACACCCAATTTCCCCCATGAAAATCATTGATTTTGAGTTAAAATCATGTGAAAGATGTTAAGGATTGAAGAAAACTAGTTAGAAATAACTTACAATCGATTTGGAGAAGAAGTTGCCTTTGAAAAATCGCCCTAGAGTGTTTATGTTTTGAGAAGATATGAAAAATGGTTGAAAATGCGTCTAAGTGTGGATTTACAGGTCTCTGATGTCGCAATTGCGAACCCTTCAGAATACTAGGACTTTGCATTTGCGAACAAAATGTCGCATTTGCGACCAAGTCAATTATCCGGCCTTCTTCGCATTTGCGATAGGCCTGTCGCGTTTGCGAATACCGCATTTGCGACTTCAGGCATAAACTGAACACTTCGAATTGCGAAGTGTATCTCGCAAATGCGAGATAAGGCTGGCCCGAGGTTCTTCGCATTTGCAACGAATTTCTCGCATTTGCGAACCCTACTTGCATCGCAATTGCGATGCCTGATCTCGCAAATGCGAGATCAGATCCAATTTCACTCCGTGGCCTATCCAAAACTCACCTGAGCCCTCGGGGCTCCAAACCAAACATGCACACAAGTCCAAAAATTTCATACGGACTCGCTCGTGCATTCAAATCACCAAAATAACATCAACAACTATGAATTTAGCATCAAAATCATGATATCACTCAAGAACATCAAATTTTCTAATTTTCTCAAATAAGGTCCGATTCACATCATTTCAAGTCCGTTTCTTACCAAACTTCACAGACTCAACTTAAATCACATATAAGACCTGTACCGGGCTTCGGAACCAAGATACGGGCCCGATACCATCAAATTTCAAACACATTTCATTTTTAAAAACTCATGTATTTTTCAGAAAATAAGTTTTTTAAAAAATTCATTTCTCGGGCTAGGGACCTCGGAATTCGATTCTGGGCATATGCCCAAGTCCCATATTTTCTTACGGACCTCCCGGGATCGTCGGAACACGGATTCGAGTCCGTTTACTCAAAATGTTGATCGAGGTCAACTTAAATTCATTTTAAAGGCAAAATTTATTATTTTTCACAGATTTTCATATAATGGCTTTCCGGCTGCGCGCCCGAACTGTGCACGTAAATCGAGGTGAGGTGAAAAGGAGGTTTTAGGCCTCGGAACACTGAATTTGTTTCTAATACAAGTGATGACTTTTTGGGTCATCACACTAGAGAACAAAAGAGACATGAACAATTTGGTACCTTTCAAGCTCAGCTAGAAAAGAGGGACCAACAATTTAATCTTTTTCAAGGTCAGCTGGCCAATCTTCTTGCTGGTGGTGCTTTCCCCATTCTCCGATTTCGTGAGCCTTCCCCATATGCTAATCCTTCTCGTTGTGATCCTTAGAACCATGCCGACGATGAAGGTTCTAGTGGTGAAGATGGAGATGATGCAATATAAAACACTCATTAAATGGTGTGCATTGCTAAACAAAGTCTTGAACTTATAAATATTTAGTTGGGAATAGTTTTGAATAATGATTGTATTGTTGATATTATTTTGTTATTGAACATTTGTATAGTTGTTGTTGTGGTTGGCGTTGTTGTTATGGTTGTGGTTGTTATTAGCGTTGTTGTTGGTTAATTGTTGTTGTTGTTGTTGTTGTGGTTGTTGTTGGTTAATTGTTGTTGGTGGTGGTTAATTATGGTTGAATGACGACAATGTAATGCTACCATTATAGGATGGATATTGATTGTAATTGGTAGGTGGTGTAGCTTAAAAACAGGCATATTCTACCCAGTTTTTACCTAGAAAACCGACCGAACTCGATCGAAAATCTTATTTTTCCTAGAAATTCAAAATTTCCGACCGAGTTTGGTCGAAAATTTCAAATGAAATCTGCAGAATCTTGAAATTTCCGGTTGAAGTCGGTTGGAAATATCTTTTTAAATTTATTTATTTTCTTAGTATACCGACCGATTTCGATCGACTTATTACAATTTACAAATAATTATAAAATTATTATATATCTAAAATTCGGGCCGATGTTGGTCGCTATTTGAAAAATAAATAAATAAAATTTAATTAATACCGTCCGATTTCAGTCGGTATATTTCTCTTTGTTGTCAGTCAACGGGTTGAAATAACCGACCGTTTTCGGTTGAAAAATTGCGACCGATTTCGGTCGCAACATCTTAGAGACCATTATTTTGTCCGACTAATTACAAGCGATCGAAAATCGGTCACTTTTCCTTAAGTTCCGACGGACATCGATCGATTTTCATGGACGAAATTAGGTCATTTTCTAGTAGTGACT
The DNA here is from genome assembly GCF_001879085.1 of Nicotiana attenuata. Classification (NCBI taxonomy): domain Eukaryota; kingdom Viridiplantae; phylum Streptophyta; class Magnoliopsida; order Solanales; family Solanaceae; genus Nicotiana; species Nicotiana attenuata. The sequence goes on from NW_017670754.1 coordinate 134,983, forward strand.
CATAATTTAAAAGTGGTAATTATATCACTGTTGAACATATAACTGAACAAATACTGAAGTGAAATTGAACCCAAGCAATACATAAAAGTCAAGCTCTACCCCCTCCCACAAACCAAATGCCACTGTCTAAGTTTTAAGTTTTAGGGGACCAATCAAGATATATAAACCTCTTATTTAATATATATATATATATATATATATATATATATATATATATATATATATATATATATATATATATATATATATATATATATAGTTATGCCGAGCAGTGGCGTAGCCATCTTATGCCAAAGGTGATCAAGCACACACCCTTTGTCGAAAAATTATACTGCATATATAAGTTAAATACTACTCTATATGATTATATATTATATTTTGTACACCAATACATAATTGGGTGAGGCAGTCCAGCAGTTCAGGCTGTTCAAAGTGACATGTTGTTTACATGTTCCTGTCCATTTTATTGCCAAAACTAGACTGAGACCATTATGTTGTGGTCTATTTAATTCTTTTTCAATCTAAAAATTTGAATACCCTTAACAGAATTTCTGATTACATCACTAATACTGAATTATTATTGTGGTAGTAGTCACTCCTTTATATTAGGAATTTTTACACCCTATAGAAAACCTTAGTACCCTATTTATCAATAATAATTACCATTTTAAAATATTACATCCTATAAATACCTTTTATCCTTTATAGCAAAAAATCTAAATATAGTTACATCCTACAATTAAGGCACCATATATGCTAACTACTATTTTTCTCTCTCCCTTTTTGTATTTTCTCTCATATAATTACCGCGTATTTGCAAACCCCAATACAATCTCTCTCTGTTTGCATACAACCAGACTCTCTTCTCCCACAAACCCTAGTTTCTTACCCAAATTCTCAATTTTCGACTGGATTTACAGCAACTTTCTGCTCTGTTTTGGTCGGATTTGGTGTGATTCCAGGCACGTCGTGTGTGTGTTAACTGCTGTGAGGTCCGCTACTCTTCAGGTCTAAGAGGGCCTGTTCGTTTTCTTCCCTTTCATAATTGCAGAGGAAGCTGTTGGCTGGATTTTATTCAGGAACTGGGTTGGCTGCTTCATAGAAATAATTTGAAGGCTAGATTAGAGCATTTTGGTCCTGACCCTGTTCTCTATCCTTTGAAGCGGTTCAAGTGGCTTATTGATTTCTGCGTAGACCATGAATTGATTTCAGTTCTATTTGAATGTATTCTTCAGCTGTATTCACTTGTATTCAGGTTTAATCAGTTGTATTTAACTATTTTATTCAGCAGTAGTTAGTTGTATTCAAGTGTTTTATACAACTGTATTCAGTTATATTTAACTATTTTATTCAGCAGAAGTTAGTTGTATTTTGTTGCATTCAAGAGTTTATTCAGCTGTATTCAGTTGTTTTTTTGTTGTATTCAAGTGTTTTATTCAGATGAATTAAGGTGTATTTTGTTGTATTCAACTGTATTATTCATATGTATTTCTCTTTATTCAGCTATAATCTTTATTATGTATCTTTCAAATACAGATTAATGAGGGATCGTTTTAGTTCGTTGAGTTAAATTAGGAGAATATCATGTGATTTTATTTCCTTCCGTTTTTAGAGCAGATACGTTACTGTATTTAATGTTAATGTCGCTTGAATACAGCTAAATACATGTCAAACTTAGCTGGAATTCCAGATTTTACGCCTATATTTTTGGTTGTATTAATGAATACAACAGCTTAAATACATGAAATACATTGTATAAAAACATAAAAGGTATCTATAACACGTAATATAGCAAAGGGTATCTATAAATGGTTAATTAGACCATAAAAATGGTGCTTGATGAAAAATATTATGTGCAAAAAAAATCCTTTCCTGGCGGCGTCACCAACTCAGGATGTTCTGGAACAATATACGAAACACGGTGTGATGTGAGGAATCACAACGCTTTAAATTAGTCCAATTTGAGGGCTTTTATTTGGGCCTTTCGCTTTTCACTTAGCTGCCTTACTAGACAAGTTACATCCTCCGGTTCATTAGAAGTGACCAATTGCTTTAGACACGCCTATTAAGGAAATATTAAATTTTAGATAAAAATAATAAGCATGACTAAACTATCCTTAATTAAATACTCCCTCCGGTCCAAAATAAGTGATTTTTTGGATGTTTTCACACAGATTAAGAAATCCACCTTTTAGCATTAATTAGCAATGGAATTGACCATATTAACCTTTACTATCTCACATAAACACTCCTAACACATATTCCAACACTATTTACTCCAAGGACAATGTAGGAAAAAAATAATTAATTCATTCTTGAAATCTGGAAAAATCACTTATTTTGGACCACAAGAAAAAGGCCAAAAAACACTTATTTTGGACCGGAGGGAGTATTGCAACACAACTTAATGTGAGGAGTAAAAGACTTTTTAGGAATACGTACATAAAGGTAATTTTGGAAAAATAAATTGAATATTTTCTTGATTATATAAATGGACACTTATTTTGGACCAAAATATAAAGGACACTTATTGTGGACCGGAGGGAGTATTTTTTAGGGGAATTAATCGAAATAGTTGTCCACTTAAATACTTAAATTTAAAATGGTCAAATAAATATATAAAATATACGTATAATACATAATTATATATAATTAATATATAATCTATATACAATATTTAGAAAAATTAAATAGTAAATTCAATCGATTGTTTGTAGCAAAATCCCTTCTTTCTATTTTTCTTGATTCTTTTTGTGGTTGGGAACATCACATGGAGAATAGGCAAAAAGGGAAAAAGGAAAAAGAAGTTTGGTAATTATTAAATCTAGCATTTATCGAATATTATACCCTTCATTTCCTTTTTTATAAATCTACTATGTGATTGCATAGATTCATGGTCCATTTTAAAAAGAAAGAAAGAAAGGTTTTAGAGTTTATGATCTAAAACATGGCGTGATATTTATGTGGCTATAAAATCATATTATTAAAAGTAAAATGATAATATTAATATTAAAATTATTTTTAAATATAAAATTATATTATTTTTTCTCGAAATAAATATAAAAGAATAGTACATAAAATAGAATCCAGAGAAGTTGTAACTTAACAATAGAAGTTTGAATTTCACATAGGAAACAAAAAAGAAGAAGTACATTTTGAATAATAGACGTAAGCCATGACAAAGAGTAGAATTTTCAACTTTCTTTTTATTTTTATTTTTCTTCGACATGTATTGAACTTATCATATTAGAATAATATTGAACTTATCATATTAGAATAATGGTAAGTACTAACTAGGTAGGATAAATTTGTATTTTATTATTTGTTTTCTTCTTGTTTTGGTCTTGCTATCATTATCTATGTTGACTATTAAGTATTGTTTCAAATGAAGAGGAAGAATTGGAGTATGAATAAAAGAGAAAGGAGTATCAAAATCAACTTCTCATTGATAAAGAAAAACCATGAGCCAGCAAACTCTTCTATCTAATTTTTTTTAAAAAAAAATCATAATCATACTTAAATGAAATATATTATTCCTCAACACTTTCTTGTTCACATTTGCCTAACTAAGATCATAAATTGATCCCCTATGAAATAATTCAGCGTCCTAAAAATCATTATTCAAACATTAGTTTATAAAATTTAGAAATTAAATTTCTTTCCCACACGTTACAGACACGTAAATTTCATTTTCCATTATTTGATGTTTGGGAAAATAAGAAAAAGAATTCCCTAAGCAACCAAAACATTGACTACTTCAATTAAGTGAGGTACCTCTATTTAAGAGCTGATTAAACTTTTAATAGATTTAGCAAATAGAAATGGCAATGCTACCATGAAAGTGGAATTTGCATGACCAATAAGAGTTGTGGTATAATGATAAATCTTTTGTCCTTAACGAGCATTTTAGGTTCGAGCTTTAGGTATAAAATCAGAAAGTGCTTTATTCTTCAATGTGGGATAGGCGGATTTAGAATTTTTAGAACATGGATGCACCACTGAAAAAGTGAGAAAAAAAGAAGTCCTAAGTGTGAATCGATCCATATTCCTTTGGATAAATAACCCAGCATTCAACCAGGTACAACATTCAGCATTTTTGGAATATGGAGGCCAATTTATTTGATTAACTTTACGAAATATATACATAAAATACCTAGTCTGATGAAAATATCATGAGTTTACGCATACCGTGAAATGACCTAAATCCACCCCTAGATTTCCTGATACGAATTCAAATTTAATCGGGCCATAACTTTTTGAAAGAAGTCTATCCATTACTTAAAACAAAAGTAACAACTGAGAGAATTGTGTGTGTTAGGCAGCCGGTGCAAAAGATCATTAATATTTGACCTTTTATGCAAATTGTTTTCGTTCAATTATAGTTTAAAAGTCTGCTCCATTTAATTTTAAACCATAATACAAAGTGGGGAAACAGAATTTATGAGGAACTGGACAACTAATGTAGTAAGGATTATTTTTTCTTGTCTAGCCAATTAAACACAGTATTATCTTCCATGAAAATTTATATTGGATTATCTCAATACAACTAACAAATTAAAACTACTTCTAATATATAGCAAAGAGCTTAAGTTTTATGTTTGACGCTATAAAAAGATATTAACACAATCAGATCACTCATTAGATAATTACAAGTAAATCTCTTAATAAACATTAATTGATAATCTGATAAAAATAGTACGTAATTTTAATTGAAAATTAGGAACGAAGTTATTAGGGACAATGTGGGAGTGGCCTACGTGGAGGATAAGATGCGAGAGCGAGAATTCGATGGTTCGGGCATGTTAAAAGGAGAAATACAGATGCCCCAGTCAGGAGGTGTGAGAGGTTGTCCTTGGGGGGTCAGAGGAAGGGTAGAGGTAGGCCAAAGAAGTCTTGAGCAGAGGTGATCAAGCGAGACATGGCACAACTTAAGCTAACCGAGGACATGACTCTTGATAGGATGGTGTGAAGGTTGAGAATTAGGTATAAGGTTATTAGGTAGTCGAGTGTTTCCCTTTGTCTTCCTTCGTTCAGTAGTATTAATGTTAGTATGGTATTGTTTTATTCTTAGATGACTATTACTACACATCTTGTATTGTATTACTTGTTATCAATGCTTCTTTCATCTTTTATTTTGCTATTTTAGTTTTTTAAATATCTTGTATTGTTATTACTTGTTATAAGTGCTTCTTTCAACTTTTTTTTAGCTGAGGGTCTATCGGAAACAACTTCTCTGCCCGTCCAGGGTAGGGGTAAGGCTGCGTACACCCTACCCTCCCCAAACCCCACTTGTGAGAATACACAAGATCATTGTTGTTAATTTAATTAAAAATTAAGATTCACTAATAATATAAAAAAAAATAAAAAATTTACACTATCGGTGTATATAACTGAAACCCTATAGACTTCTTCAATCTTAAATTGAGTGTCCACTTTCTAAACCAAATACCTGTAACTTAATGGAGCAAAATAGTTAAGTCTCTTGACTAAATAATTATGTATTTATGTTGTGACAATTAACTAATTCCAATATTAAAGTTAGCTCTACCCACCTAATCACTGTTAATTTTCCAAATGTCGTACCAAATCAATCTGGTTGGTGTTCTATTCTTTCCCATATTTTTAAGACTAATCTTCTACTTGTGAGAATTTAACTAATATCATGCTAGAAAATATGGCAAATCTCCACATTCTCAATTATTATTTCTAATTTACAAATGATATCGGAATTATTAGATGTTTATCTTACATGACATTAAAAATGTACAACTAATAGAAAAATCTCTAATTATTTTCCGAGAGAAAGAAAATAACAAAAGGAAAAAAAAAATATTTCCTCAACTTTAATGGAATTATTTTTCTCTCAAATAAAGAGGAAAAGTACAATAATACCAGGGGATTTTAGTAGGCCATATTCTGTCCAAAAACAATAATTTTGAGAAAAGGTTTGTAGAATTCTTCAAAAAAATAATTAATGTTAGCCAAAAATTGTCATCCCTATAATGACAACTTATTCTTTAGTTTCTAAAAGGCTTTTCTTTCCTAATTATTAGGTTTATTGTTCACAACCTCAGTTTTAAGTTTTTAACAATGAAATTTATAGTAAAATAAAATTTATTATTTAAATTCTTTGGCTAGAATAAAAATAAAATAATTAACATCTACCTATACCTAATTCCATTTCAAATTACTATCTAACACGACCAAATTTGATACCTAACAGAGGTCATGCATATCTGTTGATGTCACAGGAAGAAATGATCAGTTGATCTCACATTTGTACAGCTAATAAATTATAAGTTGGGTTGCATCTAATTAATTAAACTAACAAATTATTAATAATTAATTATTGATTGGTGGCAATGGCAACTCCAACCAGTCTTTTGAATTATTATGTTATGATTGTTTGTATACAAGTTATATGTGGTTGATCTGAATGCTTAAACAATAAACAGAAAAAGGGAAACTTTTGGACAAATAAAGAAAAAGAAAATACCGGCGCCACACTCCAATCGGCTAAATGCTACTCCCTCCGGTTCACAATAAGTGACCAGTTTACTTTTTCATTTTGGTTCAAAATAAGTGTTCAGTTAGGTAATCAAGAAAAAATTCAATTTGTTTTTACTCTTTTATCCTCATGTGTATATCCCTAAAAAAATTTCTCACACCTCACTATAACTATGTGACCAATATTTAATTAAGGATAATTTAGTCATATTAGGTATTTTTGTATAGGATTTAGCATTTTCTTAATGGGCGTGCTAAAAGGAAACTGGTCGCTTATTGTGAACCGGAGGGAGTACGTGATAGATCAACCCCCCCCCACCACCACCACCACCTACCCACACATCACTTTTAGAGGCGGATCCAGAATTTTATGTTTATGAGTTCCTAAAGAATCTCAAGTTACTCTGTTCACGAGAACCCGTAGTTATTATATTGGATCCGCCCCTGACTACTTTATTATTGTTTTTTTGGTATAGAAAGTCAAGGTTTATAGGAACTAACCTCTTTATCTTCACAAGTTAAGGATAAGGTTTACGTATACCTATCCTCCCCAGACCCTACTTGTGAGATTATAATAGAAAGTGTAATCTCACAAGTGGAATCTAAGGGGGGTAGTGTATCCGCAGACCTTACCCCTACCTTGTGCAGGTAGAGATGTTGTTTCCAATAGACATTGGGCTCAGGCAAGCACAATCATAGCAGTAAAGCAAATTGAAATGTAAAAATAGTAGGAAGTTATAGGAAAAGAAATAGTAACAACAGCAAAATAGTAACTCATCGAAGTAGAAGCAACATCAGTTCATACTAGAAATTCAAGAAAACAAAACAAGAGTAATACAACTATCAGAATGAAAGGAAAGTACGTTTTACTACTACTAACCTTCAACATTAATTCTCGACCTTCACAACCTTCTATCAAGGGTTATGTCCTTACTCAGCTGGAGATGCGCCATGTCCTGCCGAATGACAAACACAAAAGACATTTGATTAGCTTAAGAATAATGACATTTGAACTAAAGATCTCTTAAATCATTTACAAACATATGTAATACACTAAATTATAAAAATGATTGGCCATCTTATAACTATCTTCACATTTTGCTACATATTAAAGACAATCTTAAAATTCTGCCTCTCATTCGAACAAAAATCAAACTTATTCCGCTGCCCCCACAGATTCATTTAGTAGTAAACAATGTACAAAAAAGTTAAATCAAAAACATTGACTATATCTCTAAAGTAACATCAAAACTTTGGAACTTTCCTTTCCTTCACTTTTATTTTGGCAAAAATGAAAGTCACCTTCTAGAAAAAGAACTCTTTATTCGTTATTTCCTTCATTTTAATTTATGGAGCGGTGTTCGAATTTCAATAATTAAATTACTTTTTCTATACTCATAATGTTTATATATTTTTTTAAATATTTTTAAATAATTATAATGACCTATAATACTTTATGTAATTTTTAAATATATAAATTTTATTATAAAAATTATATTTAAATTCGGACCGTAAACGGTAATGGAAGAGAACAAGTAGTATAGTAGTAAATATGAAAAAATTAAATTAAAATCAAAGTTTCTATTTATAAATATTTACTTGCGTCTACTCAATCACCTTAGGATTTCTTCCTTTCACATTTGCCATTTTCACTCTCTCTTCAAATTTCTTCAACTTTCTCTCTCTAGAATGCCTCAAGTAGATTTAGAAACTCTAGTTTCAGCCTGTGCCGGCGGGGGATATGACCGGAAAGTTGCATGTGAAACTTTAGCGGACAGCGCCGGCGAAAAAACGGTGAAAAATGATTTAAACGCCGATAAGAAGGAACCAGAAAATCCGCCTGATTTTCCGCCGGAATCATTCTGGCTTTCGAAAGATGCTGAGTTCGATTGGTTTGATCGGAACGCTTTTTTGGAACGTAAAGAGTCCACGAAAGGTATCGGTCCAAATCCGACGAACTTAAATACTCCAGGTTCCAATTCGAATTCGCAGAGATTTTCGTCGGCTTTGAAAAATAAGGCTTCGATTATTGGACTACCGAAGACTCAGAAGGCTAGTTTCGTCGATTCGAAACGCCGAACTTGTAGACCGGCGAATATACGACTTTTCCCGGCGAAGCGGTCTGAATCCACATTGAAATCAGCTTCAGTTACTGAACCGTCGTCGCCGAAAGTATCCTGTATGGGAAGAGTAAGATCAAAACGAAGTCGCCGCCGATCATCTGAAAAACAATCCAAAAAATGTGAAAAATCACTCGAGAGATCACGAAGCAGTGGTGAGAAACGCAAAACCGGATTCTGTTCACGGTTACTATCGATATTCCGGTCTGGCCGGAATCAGAAAAAACCGGCGAGGTCTAGTACGGAGAAAGCACTGGGTTCTAGGGTAGAAGGATCGGTAAAACCACTAAGAAAAAGCAAGAGCGTGAGCGTAGCGAAAACACGCGGAGGTCCAGTTGGTGTTGAACCGGTTTCTGAACCGGCCGGTTTAGGAGGAATGAAAAGGTTCGCCTCGGGCCGGAGATCGGAATCATGGGTAGGCGATGAAATCAACGCAGTTGTTTAAAGTGTGGGTCCCAAGGAAGAAGTTTGAAAGAAGAGCACGAAAAGTCAAGTCTTATATGGTAGTAGTTGGAAATTTTTTGGAATATGGCGGTAAAATTAACGGCTTTTTCACTTACTCCGTTAAAATTAGCGGTACTTTTTGGATTTTTTTTTTCCTTTTCTTTTTTTTTTTTCAAATTTAGAAATGTTTTCCTTTCTCCTTGCTTTTTAATTTTTGACCTTTTCAATACTAGGTGATGAATAGGTTTATGTATTGTAAATAAATTTGGTTTTGGAGTGAAGGCTTGTAAATTTTACTGTTCTGGTAGTTAGATTATAATGAAGATGGTTTGAAAATAATAGTATTTTCTTTGTCGTCACTTTATTGTCTTCTACTTACGTTTTAAAATCTGTAAACATAGAAAATGCCCAAGTTTGTCACGTGTCCGTCTTACATCTCAAAACTCAATCATAGGCAGGGTATTTTTTTTTTTTTTTTGATTTTTCATCCGATGCGGTATTTGTATTTGCATCTGCGTAAATTCGAATTCACTCATGAATTAGGGATAAAGCACCCTAACAAAGGCGACTTCTTGGGATATAGGGTATTAAAATATACACAATAAAAGTATAAGTGGTCTTCCAGTTAGTTACATATCTGTTAAGTAGTTAGTTAGGTTAGTTGACAGCTAGCTATGTGCTGTCAGTTTGTTAGTGCACATTAGCACTATAAGACATTGTATTGAACGACTCTCTCTCCAAGACAATACAGGTTGAATTTCTCTTCCTCTTCATTTCTCTGTTTCTCTTGTTAGCTAGAATCTAATATGGTATCAGAGCGGGCATCGCAAGGACTGTAATCCCGATCGATTTCCGGCGAGATTCAAGGTTTCCGGCAAAGTTCAAAGCTAAGGAATTCTTCGATTTCGAGCTCAATTTCTAGCAGCCATGGCGGATAAGGAAGTCAGTTCACTAAATAATAATCATCCACTATTTTTGCAAGCTTCAGATGCTCCATGACTCGTCTTAATTCCGCTCAAGCTCACAGGTCGAGAGAACAAGGCACTGTGGAGCAGGGCGATGAAATTGGCGCTCGGGGAAAAGAGCAAGCTTGGATTTGTGAGAATCCTGTGCAAAAAGCATGTATAAAGGCAAATTAGCAAAGCAATGGGAGAAGTGCATCGCAATTGTTCTCTTATGGATTTGTAGTACTTTTTCAAATGAATTGATGCCTAGCGTCGTGTATGCATCAAATGCAAAGAAGGTGTGGGCTGATTTTCAGGCGAGATTTGATAGGTCAAATCTAACGAGAATCTATCATCTTTGGATTGCTATTGTGACCTTGAGACAGGGAACTGACTCAGTTACTAGTTACTATTCTAAGATGAGAATGATATGCAGGAGATAGGTTATCATAGGAAATGGCATTAGAAATGGAGTAGGCAATATTAGTGTGTGTCTTAACAGTGGTGATATAGTCCTTAAGGCAAATGGAGAGGTTGAGAGGTTTAAGGCACGACTGATAGCAAAAGGATACACTCAACAAGAAGAGTTGGACTATCATGAGACATTCTCACTAGTTGCCAAAATGGTAACTGTGAGAACTGACCTTAGCATAACAGCCTCAAAGGGATGAATCCTCTACCAAATGAAGGTCAACAATGCATTCCTACAAGGTGACCTATATGAGGAAGTATACATGGTCGTGCCACAGGGTTTCCAAAGCCAGGGGGAATAAAGCTTGCAGATTATTGAAATCATTCTATGGCCTGAAACAGGCTTTAAGACAATGGAACATTAAGCTCACAGATGCATTAGTAGGAGCAGGATATCAACAGAGTGCATATGATCACTCTGTATTCACTAAGCAAACAACACAAGACATTGTTGTTATCTTAGTGATGATCTCTTAATCACTGGTAGCAACATGTCCCTTGTGGAAGAGGCCAAGAATACATTGCACACCAAATTTAAAGTCAAGAATTTGGGAAACTCATATATTTCTTAGGTATAGAAGTGATAAGGTTAGATAAGGGTCTGTTGACAAACTAAAGAAAATATGCACTAGAGTTGATTTCCACCATGGGGCTAGATGCAGCAAAATTTGCCTCTATTCCTATTGAGCTAAATCATAAACTAACTACCACAGAGTATGACAAACATGTAGGACACAATGGAGATGAAGAATTGAAGGATATAGCAAGTTATCAAAGGCTAGTAGGTAAATTGCTCTATTTGACCATCACACGACCTAATATTTGCTTTGCTGTGCAAGTGTTAAGTCAGTTCATGCAACATCCTAAACAGTCAGATATATCAAAGGCTCACCTAGACTAGTTATCTTTCTCAAACGGGGTCCTATATCTCATCTCTCTGCCTACTGTGATTCTAATTGTGCAGCATGTCCAAATACATATAGGTCGATCACTGGATATGTTATAAAACTGGGAGACTCCTTACTATCTTGGAAGTCCAAGAAGCAGCAGACAGTGAGTTGTAGCTCAACTGAAGCTGAATATAGAAGTCTTGCAGCAGTAGCAACTGAGGTTATTTGGCTAGTTGGATTATTGCAAGAATTGAAGTTACGGTGCATCAACCAGTTGACCTCTATTGTGATAGCGAAGCTGCTCTCCAAATTGCAGCAAATCCTATTTTTCATGAGAGAACAAAACACATCGAGATAGATTGTCATTTTGTCCGGGAGAAAATAAAAAATGGACTGCTCGTACCTCATCGTATTTCAGCAAAGCTTCAGTTGGCTGACTTTATGACAAAAGGACTTGGTGTTGCTCAACACTGTTCCCTTCTTTCCAAGCTAGGAGTGTTCAATGCATTCCACTCTCTAGTTTGAGGGGGAGTCTTGGGATATAGGGTATCAAAATGTATACAATAGAAGTATAAGGGGTCTTTGAGTTAGTTACAATATCAGTTAAGTAGTTAGTTGGATTAATTGACTGCTATCTATGTGCTGTCAGTTTGTTAGTGCACATTAGCGCTATAAGACATTGTATTGAACGACTCTCTCTCCAAGACAATACAGATTGAATTTCTCTTTCTCTTCATTTCTCTGTGTTTCTCTTGTTAGCTAGAATCTAACACGACTCTATATTCATAGTTCGAACCCGAAATCTCTGATTAAGTATGAAAGAGTGCTTACCGTTCTACCACAACCTTTATTTGTATGGCTTATATATATATATATATATATATATATATATATATATATATATATATATATATATATATATATATAAAAGTACTTTTTACATCAAATTCCAACTGATTGATTAAAAAAGAACTAAGAAAAACACATCGCGAGAAAGAGCTGACTGAGACTTGGCACATGAGTTTGCTTCAGAAGCGCTGCTTCCACGTCGGTTTATTATTCTCCAAATAAATAATCAGTTAAAGTACTAATTGGAGATATATAGTATCAATGTAACTCATCGGAATTATTGGAAAAATAATATTTATTGGAGTTAGATACAACTTGAGAATCACTCAACTAATGTGATTCTTATTATTTTATTTGCCAAGTAAGAAATGGTTTCATCTCCCATATATGACGTAATCCGAGGGACAAAAAATTACTCGTATTAAATATTTACATTAAATCAATAAAAGGAATTTGACATTTGGGACTTCGAAAAAATTGAGTTTTTATTCGTTTACTTTTATGAGCCAACACAAGAATATTTAAAAAAAAAAAAAAGATAAAACAAGATTAACTTATTGGCTAATAAAAGTTTGATGACCAAGAAATGTTGTAGAATAAAAGGAATTGGAGTTATTGGTAGATTTGATATAGAAGAAGAAAACAAGAAGCGAAGACAATTATATAGTCGTACAAGCTTTTGACATTAAGTGATGATTAATGTCAAAAGCTTGTACAATTATCTAGTCGGCAGAGATGGTTGAAATAACAAGTCTTACTCTTCTCAAATATTCCTACATTTAATAATTGTTTTTTTCTCAATTTTCGTTTTTGGGTTTATTTAAAAATTATTTCAAGTGATAGTAGGTTATCACTATGTATTTTGGCCACTATTTGCACTCTGAATTGGCTGCACTTTACTGATATTTGAGCGTTAAATGGTAGTAAATTGCTCTGATTAAGTATTTTATACTTTGTAGGAGCAATTCGGGTCTACAAGGAGGTTAAGGAGCGTTTTGAGCTAATATGGAACGTTGAAGGCCAAATAAAAATTTATGGAGTAAATGGGAGTTCGTTCGAGGATCGAAGAGATTAGCGCACTTAAAAAGAAGAACGAAGAAGAGTGCAAAAAATTGGCCAGGTGCGCGGCCGCGCACTGACCGCGTACTGGGCCGTGCAAGTCAGGCAGAAACTGGCCAAAGTGCGCGGCCAGATGCGCGGTCACCTGTCCAGGTGCGCGGCCATTGCACGTCCTTCCGAGAAAAATTATTCCAGGGCTAAAATTTTAATTCCAGAGGCGACTTTCCTTGACATATATGAAGCCCAGCTCGCCCAAAAAGAGGGTATCTTGGTTTTTAGAGGAACTGAGAAGGCAAGAACATGCAAGGAGCAAGACGGAAGATTCGGAAACGAGTTTTTATCTTTCTTCTTCCCCTTTTTATCATTGATAATGAATTCTTATATTCTGATTGTGAAAATAATAATGAGTAGCTAAACTCTTTATTCTAGGGTTTGATGGAACCTCTTGGAGGATGAATTTTTGTTGCGTTTAATATAAATTTGCCATTGAATTTTCTCTACTTGTTCAACTACGTGATTATTGTGGTTGATTGAAGGGCCCTCAATCGGCTATGCCTATTTAGTGTGTATTACTTGGAAAAGGGTACATATTTAGGTAGTCGTTGAACAATACCACTCCTAACGTATATGAGGGATCAATGCGAAGGGTTTAAAGGTGGGATTAGAAATAACAAAACCTTGGTGCGATCTTAGTGAGCGGTAAGCTAATGCTAGCTAGTATAGTTTGAAAGAATACGTTTAGTAAATTGTTGTATCTGCTCGGAAGAGAATTATGACACCTAAAGTGCTCTGATGGGTAGAGAGTATCTAGGCGAATTTATAGTGAACGTAACAGAGAGGATTCCGACAAGAGGAGAAATCGCAACCCTAGACCTTTCCAATCTTGTTTATAATAGTTGCTTTGTTAGTAGTAAAATTACAGCTTTTTAATTACCTTGTTATTAGTTAGTAAACACTCAATTCATTATTCAATATTTTTGAAAGTTGATTACTTGGATTCTTGCAAAACTAAAAGTTATTATTACTACGTTGATTCCATGTGGGATTCGACTCCAGACTTGTAAAACGGATTATATTTGCAACGACCGCTTAGTCCTTTTATAAGGCATAGTTGGGCGTGATCAAATTTTGGCGCCGTTTTTCGAGGAATTAACGGTGTTATCAATTGCAGAAAAAAGAAGTGCTAGAATTCTTAGTGTAGCCAATTTTCTTCGTTTTAAACTAAATACATTGAAATTCTAACGTTTGTAGTCTTGGGTGTTATAAGTGCATGTCTAGAAACTCCTCAAGAACTGATGAATTGTTCGAAGCATTATCAGATCCTGAGAAAGTTTTCAAGGCATTGGATCGTGCAAACAAGAAGGACAAACAGCAACAGAACTCAACAGAATGAATCGAACCAGATATGGATGATGTAATAGAAAATCCAAACAACAGAAATAATGCGAAGGACCCGAACAATCAGGGTGTGGCGCCTCTTGTGCCAGAAGCAGCCTTGTATGATTGGGCACAACCCACCACCAAAAATCTGGCAACCGCAATTGCAGTCCCTCAGATACAAGAAGAATCATTTCAAATCACAAACAACATGCTACATTTGTTGCAGAACAAGGGATTGTTCTCAGGGTCTTACATTGAAGATCCTCAACAACATCTGAAAAGTTTCCTGTCGATATGTGTCACGCAAAGGCAACCAAATGTAACACCGGAAGCAATAAGGATGTTGTTGTTTCCATTCTCGGTGACGGTAGAGGCTCAAACTTGGCTCAATTCACTCCCCATAAACTCTATCACTACTTGGGAGGAATTAGTCAAGCAATTTTTGAACAAATTCTACCCACCCAATAAGACAGTCAAACAAGTTGATGAGATATCGAGCTTCAGACAGAGACCAATATAAACACTACAAGAAACGTGGGAGAGGTTCAAAGGTATGCTGGTTAAGTGTCGACATCATGGCATTCCAGATCAGATATTGGGGCAAAGGTTCTACATGGGATTGGCGGACAACTTGAAGGCCAATGTTGATGCTTCAGCAGGTGGAGCATTTTTGAGCAAATCATTCAGAGAATGCAAGATCTTACTTGATAAAATGGCTCAAAACTCAGGATGGATGACAAGAGACTATACGATCACTCCTATCGTTCGCTCAGTGACTTTGGACCCAAATAACTCCATAGCCAAAAATATGGCCACTCGGATGACGCAAGTGAGTATCCTCACTAAAATGATTGATAAACCAGGCCAGAAGCAGCAGTACACATAGTTGACGCGACTAATGGAGGATTTTGTACACCATGCATTAACCAAACATATGTATACTCGTGGAGTGCGGAAAATGACAACCAGAACTATCAGGAAAATATGAACTATGTGGCCAACTATGGAGGACAAAGGCAAGGTGGTCAGAATTTGGGGCAGTAGAATCAGCAGTATAGACCAGCACAACAACAGTATAATAATGGCAACAATCCTAGAGCTATGCGACCACAAGGTCAAGTTGTGCCTTACCAAAGGCAACATGGATACAATCAGCAAAATCAGCAACTAGCTTATCAATAGCCTCAACAACAACAGATAGTGAGATAAGATGATGGGTTGTCCGAAATTAAAGTAATGCTGCAACAACTGATTGGGTCCAATGGAAAAATGCAAGAGAAAGTCGAAGCACATGACTCAACGATAAAAGGCATTGATTCAATTAGGGCAGTTATCCATGGCTCTGAATAATCGTCCTTAAAGGACATTGCCTGCAGACACGCATGTCAATCCAAAAGAGTAGGGCCCGAAGTAGCTTATGGCGGTGAGTCTAAGAAATGGTAGAGATCTTAATCTAGAGCAAGAAATTTCTCGCGAAAGCCGACCAACTGAGATACTTGTGCCAGTACCAATTGAGGTAGATGATTCAACAGGGTTAACAGAGGTGACAGTACAACATGCACCAGCAGAATCAAGCAAAGAAAAAGAGGTTGCGAAGGAAACTGAGTTAGTGCAAGAGAAGGCAGTAGAAACAGTGCCCGAGCAGGTTCAAACTCAAATCACAGGAAAGAAGCGGCCTCCAGCACCCTTCCCCCAGAGATTGGCCAAATATCAGAAAGATGAGCAGTATAAGAAATTCATGGAGATGTTGAAGCAAATCCAGGTGAACATTCCATTGATTGACGCCTTGAAGGAGATGCCTGGTTATGCAAAAATAATGAAGTACTATGTCTCATAAGTTCAACTTTCAAGACTTGGCCATTGTTACACTGACTCAGACATGTAGTGCTGTCATGACGAGACCCATAGCTGAGAAGTTGTCCGACCCAGGGAGTTTCACAATCCCATGCACAATAAACAAGTATGTTTGCTAAAGAACTATGTGATTTGGGGGCGAGCATAAACTTGATGCCCTTGGCTATCAATAAAAGGTTAGGCATTGGAAGAGTAAGACCCACATCCATATTACTACAGTTAGCCGACCGAACGGTGAAGAGGCCATCATGTATACTTGATGATGTGCTGGTGCAGGTTGGAAATTTTGTGTTTCCGGCAGATTTTGTCATTCTAGACTGCCGGGTTGACGAGGAGATTCCCATAATTTTGGGAAGGCCATTCTTGGCCACTGGGAGAGCTCTAATTGATTGTGAAACTGGGGAGCTAAAGATGAGACTGAACGATAAAGAGATAACATTCAATGTGCAAAAATCTATGCGGCGACCCAGTGAGTTTGCTAACTGCTCTATGATAGAAGCTGTGGATGTGATTTTGGAGGAGGAAGATGAGACTCTGAACGTAAAAGACCCTCTAGCAGCCTGCTCATGAACTTAGAAGAGGTAGATGGTGAGGACTTGGCGGAGTGGGTTTTGGCCCTAAAGGCCAAGGGTACTGGAAAATAGAGCTCGAATTCGAGCCTTTACACTTAGAAGAAAGAAAAAAAACCCTCCAGCTAAGCCATCAATTGAAGAGCCACAACAGTTGGAGCTAAAACCATTATCGTCTCACCTCAGGTATGCTTTCTTGGGACCTAACTCAACTTTACCTGTTATTATCTCATCTAGTTTGTTAGATGTGCAGGCAGAACAACTTTTGCAGGTGTTGATGGAGTGCAAGACTGCAATTGATTGGACCATTACAGATATTAAGTGTATTAACCTGGTATTATGCATAAAATTTTACTGGAAGATGGGCACAAACCTTCCAGAGAACATCAGCGAAGACTGAACCCCAACATGAAAGAAGTGGTGAAGAAAGAAGTGATCAAGTGGTTAGATGCGGGAATCATCTTCCCCATCTCTAACAGTAACTGGGTAAGCCTAGTTCAGTGTGTGCCAAAGAATGGTGGAATGACTGTAGTGCAAAACGAGAACAACGAGTTGATCTCAACAAGAACAGTCACAAGATGGCGAATCTGTATGGACTATAGAAGATTGAACAAGGCCACCCAAAAAGACCATTTTCCCCTGTCGTTAATTGATCAGATGTTAGATAGATTGGCTGGGAGGTCCCACTTCTGCTTTCTGGATGGATACTCGGGGTATAATCAGATCTCTATTTCCCCGGTGGATAGAGAGAAAACGTCATTCACCTGTCCATATGGCCTCTATGCCTTTCGGAGAATGCCGTTTGGCCTATGCAACGCACCTGCCAAATTCCAGTGGTGCATAATGGCCATTTTTACAGATATGGCAGAGAAAATAATGGAGGTTTTCATGGATGACTTCTCAGTGGTGGGAAACTCATTCGATGACTGCCTTATGAACTTGTAAAGAGCATTGAAGAGGTGTATGGAGTCTAATCTGGTATTAAACTGGGAAAGTGCCATTTCATGGTATAGGAAGGTATAGTCTTGGGGCACCTAGTGTCAAGTAAGGGCATTGAAGTGGATCGCACAAAGGTTGATGTAATAGAAAAGTTGCCACCACCCACTTTTGTCAAGGCAATAAGAAGTTTCCTTGGCCACGCCAGTTTCTACAGGCAGTTTATAAAAGATTTTTCCAAAATTGCTAACCCTTTGGGTAAATTTCTTGAAAAAGATCACCCTTTTGTATTTTCTGATGACTGCACGGTAGGTTTTGAGAAATTGAAGAAGAGGCTAGTGTTAGCACCCATCATAGTTGCACCCGACTAGGAGCAACCATTTAAGCTGATGTGTGATGCAAACGACTATGCTGTGGGAGCAGTTCTTGGGCAGCGAAAAGATAAAGTCATGCATCCAGTATACTACAAATGTAGAACTTTGAGTGGTGCCCAACTAAATTACACAGTGACCGAGAAGGAGATGATAGCAGTGGTATTCGCATTTGACAAATTCAGGTCATACCTGATAGGCTCGAAGGTAATTGTTTATACTGACCATGATGATCTTAGGTACTTAATTGAGAAGGAGTCAAAGTCGCGCCTGATCCGATGGGTGCTACTACATCAAGAATTTGACTTGAAAGTTCGTGACAGAAAGGGAACGGAGAACCAAATGGCTGATCACTTGTCTAGGCTGAAAGGAGCAATGAAGAAGGTGGAGGTGGAAGAGATTGCGGAGATCTTCCCGGATAAACAACTGTTGGCGACGAACCTTGAGATAGCACCATGGTATGCAGACATTGCAAACTACCTGCAAGCGGTATTATCCCCTATGACCTTTCCTCTGTCCAAAAGAAAAAATTCTTTCGTGACTGTCGCATGTATTATTGGGATGAGCCTTATCTGTTTAGGATTTGTGTTGATAACATGATCCAGAGATGTATCCCCGAGATAGACCAATCTTCTATTTTGTAGGCTTGTCAGGCATCCCCATATGGTCGCCATTTCAGGGGAGTAAGGACAGCTGCAAAAGTGTTGGAGTCGGGCTTTTACTGGCCGACATTGTTCAAAGATGCACACTTTTGGGTGAAAGGTTGTGATGAATGCCAACGAACCGCGAATATTTCCCACCAACATGAGATGCCCATGAACCCAATTCAGGAGGTAAAGTGTTGATGTATGGAGAATCAATTTCATGGGTTCTTTTGTCAGCTCATATGGTAACAAGTACATACTCGTAGATGTGGACTACGTGTCAAAATGGGTGGAGGCTACAGCAATCCCTACAAATGATGCAAAGGGGGTCATTGGGTTTTTGAGAAAGAATATATTCACCCGATTTGACACTCCAAGGGCAATAATCAGTGATGGAGGCACTCACTTCTGCAACCGAGCCTTCGCAAAGTTGTTAGAAAAATATGGTGTACGCCACAAGGTTGCAACCCCATATCACCCACAAACGAGTGGGCAAGTGGAAGTTTCGAACAGAGAGATAAAGAGCGTTTTGACAAAGATCGTGAATGCTACAAGAACGGATAGGGCGAGGAAGTTAGATGACGCACTCTGGGCCTATCGTACCGCTTTCAAAACTCCAATTGGCATGTCGCCGTATAAATTGGTATTTGGGAAGGCGTGTCACTTACCAGTGGAGTTGGAGCATAGAGCCTTGTGAGCATTGAGGAAGTTGAATCTCCATATAGAATAGGCGGGTACAAGTAGAGTCACAGAGTTGCACGATCTTGATGAGTTTCGCTACCATGCTTTTGAGAGCACAAAACTATACATGGAGAGAATGAAGATGATGCATGACAAAAATATTCTTGAGCGGAGCTTTAAACCTGGAGATATGATATTGCTATACAATTCAAGATTGAGGTTGTTTCCGGGCAAGTTGAAGTCAAGATGGTCAGGACCATTTCGTGTGGTAGAGATGCATTCGACTGGAGCCGTCGAGATTACATCGAAAGATGGCTCCCGCAAGTTCAAAGTTAATGGGCAAAGGCTAAAACATTATCAAGGCATGGTTGACGAAGATAAAATGATCTCAACCTTGTACTTGAAAGATCCTTGATAAAGGATAGCCCGAGTCGTGTCGCGACGTTAAATCAGGCGCTTCTTGGGAGACAACTCATGGTTTTGTTGTAATTCGTCGTGCCGCGACGTTAAATCAAGCGCTTCTTGGGAGGCAACCCAATTTTTTTGTGTTTTTCTTTATGTTTCGTGTTTGATTTTGAATTGTGGAAGTATTGACAGGTTTATCAATGTTGTAGGGATGAAATTGTGCGGGTTGGAATGACTCGGGGTGACGAAATCAATTTGAAGAGGGGCCAAAAGTAGCTCAAGTTGAAAAGCTGGAAAAAAATCAAACGTGCGCGGCCGCGCATTTTAAGAACCCCCTGCCACACATGCGCGGCCCACACCGACCGCAAACTGGGCGCCGTTTTGTAGGGTATTTAATTAGTTATTTATTTTGTTTTTTTCTTTCTTTGTTTTTATTTTTTTAAAATACCCCGACCCTCCCCCCTTCTGCTAACCTAAAAATCCCGATCCCTCCATTTCTTAACCCAAAATCCCAATGGGGGAGGATGTGACGACCCGACCCGTCGTCTCATGTATTAGAGCCCCGTTTCCCCCATTTACTGCTTCTTCATGTTTCATTATCAGCAACGAGTGAGTTATAGTTGAATTGAATTGGTTTGGATAGGAAATGAGACACTTAGTCTCTTTAAGGAAGGCTTAAGTTGGAAAGGTCAACCGGACGTTGACTTATGAGTTAGAAGGCTCGGATGTGATTTCCGGTGATTCGGTTAGCTTCGGGGGATGATTTGTGACTTGGGAGTGCGATCGGAATTGATTTTGGAGGCCCGGTGTAGAATTAGGCTTGAATTGGCGAAGTTAGTATTTTGGCGAATTCCGGTTGGTAGGTGAGATTTTGATCCGAGGGTCAGAATGGAATTCCGAGAGTTGCTGTAGCTTCGATATGTGATTTGCGATGTGTGTGCAAAATTTCAGGTCATTCGGACGTCGTTTGGTTGGGTTTTTGATCGAATGCGTAATTCGGAAGTTTTTAAGAAACTTAGGCTTGAATCCGATGTGATTTGATGGTTTTAGCGTTGTTTGAAGTGTTTTGAGGATTGGAACAAGTTTGAATAAGGTATTAGGATGTGTTGGTGTTTTTGGTTGAGGTCCCGGGGGCCTCAAGGTGAATTCAAGTGATTAAACGAGAGTTTTTAAAGTTTGCTTCAGGTCTGTTGCTGCTGAAATCTGATATTTCCGCTTCTGCGGAAACGGACCGCAGAAGCGGGTGAGCGATCGCAGAAGCGGTCCTTGAGGGCTTGGCAATTTCCGCAGAAGCGAGAGGCAGTCCGCAAAAGCGGACATCGCAGGAGCGGTTTGCGACCGCAGAAGCGGTCCTGGGGATTTTAAGTTAGACCGCAGAAGCGGTTATTTTGACGCAGAAGCGGGAACCGTAGGTGCGGTATCCCAACCGCAGAAGCGGAGACCTGGCTGGGTTTAAGTGAACAGTGTTTTCACGATTTTGAAAGAGAAGAAACATTTTGGACTTCGGACTAAGGAGATTTTGGGCAATTTTGAAGAGGGTTTCGAGGGCTATCATCAGGTATGGATTCTTGGGCTTAGATTATGATATGATTGTGTATAAACATGGATTAACACTGAAAACCCAAGGAATTAAAGGGTAAAAATGGAGGTTAGGGCTTGAAACTTAAGAAAAGTTAAACTAGGGATTTGAGTGGTCAAATGGACTCCGATTTTGGTGAATTTTATATGTATAGACTCGTGGCGAGACGAGGAATCCGGTGATATGAATTTCGTAATTTTTCGAGAAGCGGGCCCGGGGCTCGGGTTTTGCTAGTTTCGAGATTCTTGCTAATTTTCGATTGTTTTCGATTGGGTATTGTTCCCTTAGCATATTGTGATGTATTCGCTCTGATTTTGGTTAGATTCGACGTGCGTAGAGGCCGATTCGAGGGGCAAAGGCGTCGCGAGCTAGGGATTTCACCGGTTCGAGGTGAGTAATACTTGTAAATGATATCCTGAGGGTTTGAAACCCCGGATTTGCACATCATAGTGCTGTATTGTGGTGACTTGCACGCCAGGTATGAGCGTGGGGTAGAGCACCGTTGGGGATTGTGACTTGGTCCGTCCCGGTTGTTGATTTTACTGCGTAATTGACTGAAACCTACTTGATGCTATCGTGATTTGGGTTGATTGCCATGTTTTGGGCTTCGTGCCGATTATTTGAATCCTTTAGGGATTATTATCACTGTTTTCATGACACTTAGCATATTAAATGATTTCAGTCCTGAGTTAAACCCTGTTTTGAAATGTGCAGTCATATTGTTAAAGTTTAAAGACTTAAATTGCATTTTTCTGATGTTTTGAGTTAAAAGCTATTACTTGACATTGCCCGAGTGGCTCATTTGCATGTTCTGGACTGAGGATGGATCGGGCTGCACGCCGCAGCGATACTATGATGATATTGCGCTTGGGCTGTAGGAGCCCCTCCGGAGTCTGAACCCCCACAGTGAGCGCGGGTACCCAAATGGATCGGGCTGCACGCCGCAGCGGTCATGTGCATTGCATTGCATTCATGCATTGGTTCCTGTTTGTACTACGTGTCATGACATTCAACACTCTCATATCATTGGCATCCATGCTACTCTTGTCACTTTTACCAGATACCCTGGTGTTATTTGTTGATGGAGTGCCGTGCCCGAGGGGCTGACTTATGTGCGGACTTGCACTATCTGATTACGCATTCATTTGCTTGACTGTTGGAAAAGGATATTTTCAAAAGAGGTTTTTAAACTGAGCCAGATATTTTCTAAAGGATTTTTCATGGTTTTACTGTTTCCTCAAAGGGTTGTACTGTCCTATATAGCAGGATGGAGTGCTCTTATGTGATTTCTTGCCTCTCAGTTATTATTTACTCTTATTACTCACTGAGTTGGAAGTACTCACTTTACTCCCTGCACCTCGCGTGCAGTTGCAGGTATCGTTCACCCGGTAGCGGGTTATTAGCGGATTGAAGGTATTGTTATTGTAGCTGAGCAAGGTGACCGCCAGCGTTCGCGGCACCGGATGTTGTCATTTGTTTTCCAGAAATTTTACTTGTATATATTTATTGGACTGTAGTTGTGTTAAGATTTCCTTAGATGCTCGTGACTTGTGACACCCCGGTTGGGTAGTAATTAACAATTTCTAATGCCATTAAGTTGTATCTTCTATTCATTTATGTTTAATAATTGTTAGTGAAAGGATTTGGGTTAGTTGGCTGGCCTTGTCTTCACGAGAGGCGCCATCACGACCGGGTATGGGAATTGGGTCGTGACAAGTTGGTATCAGAGCCTAGGTTACTAGGTCTCACGAGTCATGAGCAGGTTTAGTGGAGTCTCGCGGATCGGTACGGAGACGTCTGTATTTATCCTCGAGAGGCTGCATAACCTATAGGAAAACTTCCCATTCTTGGAATTCTTATCGTGCGTACTTGATTCAGCTTGAGATATAACTCTTGAAATTCCTTCCACACGTCTGTATGCGCACGTGAGCGCTCAGTATTATATGTGCCTTGATGATTTGTGATTCCCCGATCGAGGGGGCGAGATGTGATCTTCGTGAGTATGTTGGGCCAGTCTGGAGGACTTGAGGCCGGATCCTTGCCTATGGTTTGAGCACCGAGGTGCTGATTGTGTGAGCGAGTGTTTTGAACGTATATGTTCGGTATTGTCCCTATTAGCCGGAACGCCAGTGGGATATCCATGTGATGAGTATGTTAGTACGGCGAGATGTGTCTATATGACTTGGTAGTGATGAAGAAGTCTGTAGGATAATAGATGAACTGTTAAGTGATTCGACTCCTATTGTGGATTGATGTGTAGCCCGAATTATGGGCGCGTGAAGAATATCTTCGTATCTCCTAGTTGGAAAGTAAAGTACAATACGTGTGGCGGTATGAGTTCAAACTCAGGAAGACTAAAATGACTGAGCAACGTATATGATGGTGAAAGGTATGCTGAAGTACTAAATTGAGGCGAAACAGGGGTCATCTCCTGCGGAGTGTTCTTGAGTGGTATGGTCCTTACGTGTATGTTAGAAGATATCATGTGTAATTGAAGGGTATATGTTGAAATTTAAAAATTCGGGTCGCTTAAGAGAGTGGACTCAGTTGATGTGGGGATAAATGCGAGGGTTGTAGAGGATTTCAATACTAGATGATCTGTGTTTTCACAAACTTGTAGATGATTTGAGTTTAATCTCACTATGACATTGTGGCATCATTAGAGTAAAAGTGTTATGAGTTGTTAAGTGTGTCTTGATATATGGCTTCGAGCCAAGTTGGGGAGGTTGCTGTTGATTAGCTGATTGCACGGTTATGTGCTATGTTGGTTACGTCTCGAGGTATGCTGGCGAATCGGTTCTAGTTGCAGAAATTGAGCCGAGGATGGGCGAGTGAAGCAAAAATTTCGACAAAGGTTATATTATGTTCCATAGGGTATGAGAATTACGGAATGTCTAGAGTTGTTGTTGGTAGAGGATGCTCGGTGCATAGAGCAGGAAGTGCTTGGTTGTATTGGGATGAGAGTCTCATTTTACGGTATCGGAGTGCCAATAAAGCATGAGTGGTTCTGTTCGTTAAATCAGGTAAATTGCAGATGAATAAGAGTGAATGACTCTCGAGAATGGTTTTAATGTGTTCAAGAATCTACATGTAACACTCAGGTGTTTTAAGGTGGTGCATGTGACTAAAGACAGTGTTTCAATAGAAAATGTCAAGACTTGTGGTATTTTGATGTTGATCATGGGATCCTATGTGTCGGTACCTGGAAAGTAAAGGAAGCGAATTTAGATTCGCAGAAAGTTCTCAGAGTGAAGTATTCTGGAATGTGGTATTTCTGGGAAACAATTGAGAGAGTATTCAGTGGCCTATGGGTCTTAGACAGTTTGGTCTTATGTTCGAGTTTTGTGTGGTAAGCTTGGATTGAGGAATTGTGATGCTACAACGAGGGAGAAATATTAAGTGGATGATGAATCAAAAAGGGAAATTAGATAGATGGAATAGCTTGATAGTAGACCGAATCGGTATGGTAAAGATATGATTAATTCTTCGTATGTGTTCGAGGTAATGAGCTTTTACCGGTGTTGTGCAGCAAGGCTCTTGAGTTCTGATAGCTTGCTTAGCTTGGTTTGGGTAGAAGGATTCAGTCCTGACAGTTTAGCTTGTGCAATGGAATTGGGAGAGAGAGTTCTTGATGAGTTTTACCGTGGTTTAGAGACGTATATATTTATGGGCATGCGAAGCATGGACGGTGTAGTGATTTCTCTTCTAGATGGGATTGATGGAAAGTTCTTGACTAGAGGAATACATAGATGTTTGTGGTTAGGAAAAAGGGAGATGGAGTTCTCATGTTATCCTAGTGTGTTATGGTATACGCGGTATGTTGTAGAGAATTGAGATTTGCGTGTTCGAGGTTTCGGTTCAGTTCATAATGGGAAGTCATTAAATTCGTAAGCAGCACGGGCAGCTGCAGGTGAGTAAAGAATCGATCTTCAAATGATTAGGGAAAATGGTATTGCCAACCATAGTGATTCGACGGGGGTATATGTCCCCAGTAAAAGGGCAATGTGATGTAAACTGATAATACTTCGGTAGTGTTGCGGCATTTGGGATCGACTGTCGATATCTGAGTTTGTTTGATGGCACAGGGAAACTTTAGAATACCTTTCGTGGGATGATTGGGTACTTGAGGTGTGATATGTATTCGTACGGCGCATTTTGGGATCAGGTATAGTGATTTGTGTGCTATATGGAGTTGGAGACTAGGAGTTCTCGTGTTCAGGCTATGCAGTTGTTGTAAATCGTGTGTATCGGTACCGTCTAGCGGTTATTGGGAATTAGAGGTCCGAGTGGATCTTTCTTTGCTTGGTATGCCAAATTTTGGATATGATATTGGATTGTAGGCTGGTTGTCTCAGTGTTGGTTTATTCTACACTATTGTGCTACGGCCTAGGCCGGAAATGCCACGGGTTGAGCGGCAAGGTGCATTGGATTATGTTCTTGCAGAGTGGTATATATTTCAAAAGATGCAGCGGACGGTTGAGAAGGATTGCTTTTCTTAATGGGGCATTCGTGATGGATGTCAGTGTAGAGGTTTCTACCATTGATTCAGTTTCGGTATTGAGTGACTTTTCGGATGCGTTTTTTGTGGCCGGGCATGTCGCCGGGTGAGATGGAGGATTTCGGTATTTATTTGGTGCCGGGCACCGTATCGTACGGCTCTGGCAGGAGTTATAGTAGTGGAAGGAGCAGCTTCAGGCTTCTTGGTATTGAGTTCGTTGGCAGGCCAACATGGCTACGTATTTAGCTTGAGTTAGCTTGGTTAGTCTTGAGTTGTATTGTTGAGGGACAGGTGGATTCGATCGTTATTGAACTTGTTAGTGATCTGGGGAGATCTATGAGTTGCTTTTTCTGTGCTGTGAGGCGTTATGATTTGTTGGTTATGGGCACACGTGGTGCAGATCTATTGGGGATTCATAGTGGAAGTCGAGCGGGAAGAGTAATCGGATGTTGCTCGGTAAATGGAGTGTGGGTTATGACCTATCAGGTGGCGTGTCGTATGTTGTTTATGTCACCGTGGGTGCAATGAATTGCCTTGGTTTCAGACATCAAATTGTGTGTGGCTGTCGAATTTTGATCACA